>NW_021849582.1:670600-676160 GCF_003651465.1 Formica exsecta | reverse complement strand
TATATATATATATATGGAATAATAATATATATATGGAGATAATATATTTATTCCAATATATTCCTCTATATTCTCGACCAATTAAGCTTTTGTAAACTGGTTTTTTTGCGCTGCTGTTCCACTAAACATTTTCCTTGCATTTGATCATGCATATGCAAAACAAAAGTTGCTAATGAAGTGCAGATATTCATGACTGTGTGTATATTTTCACTTTATACATGTATAATATGAATGATAATTAAAGTAAAAGTCGAGAATAAAGAGATTGCTTTACATATTTAATTCTATTGAATTTACGTTTATCATCCAATTTACCTGGCATGTAATATCCTTATTAGAGAGACGTACAATTAACCTATACTTGGGTGTATTGTACTTGTTTTTGTCTTGAATAGTTAATCTCTTGCGAGCATAGTAATCAGTTTTTCCCTCACGACGCCTCTTGAACTTAACTTGATAACGCTTGAAGTACTGCTTATTCTTGACTACTTTGACAAAACCCTATACAAGCACAAAGATATTAGAATAAGATCAGATAAGTAAAAAGTTTTAAATTATTTAATTATTAATTTATTTTAATATTCCAAATAAGTCAACAGAGAGCAAAGCTTTTTAATCATAAAGTAAAAATTATCCATTATTTATTACTTTTTATATAAGCATATAATTGTATGATGTATATAATTAAACACCTATATAATTGATTTTTGACAAACGGTTGATCTCTCAATATTATTTCATAAGTGTATTATCTGATATTTTTGCTAATCAGACTATATATAGGGAACAATTGTGTTTTCTTCAGTGAAACATCAAAGCGAGCTAGGTGTGTCATCATGTTTTAGCAATATATATCAGATACATACACTCCCCTCAGGGACTTACAATAAGTGACCACGAGCTTAGCAAACCCGAGGTACTCGAGCTACTATATGAGGGGATATTATTTCCTCTAAATACTACTTTCACTGCTAACAAGCATACATCAACTAGCACATGGGCAAAATATGGAGCCCAATCAGCCAAAGAAAAAGTATAAATTAAGTTTAACATAGTTTAAGCTCATATTCATAATTAATTAATTAAGGTAATAAAGATATCTATTCAGAATCTTCTGTCACAAAGCAAGATATATTATTTCAGATAGTGCTAAAACTATATGAAGAGAATGTGTGAATTTCTTCAGAGTATTTTTCACCATGCGGTGACTAATGAATCTCTCCGAAAAATAGACATCTTGCTTTCTCGTCGATTTCCCATGAATAATTCGCGTATATTGAAGTTTAATTAATCAAATAAATTGTATATTAAGAGAAAGAATTCGCTCACCATTATGCCAAGACGACTTGAAAATTGCACGAAACACAGGCACCTCCGAAAGACCGTGCGAAATAGAGGAAGAGGAAGTTGGAAACAGTTGGAAGAGGCTCGACTTGGAAAGATCGGGAAAGATGGCGGTAGAAATTTAGACAAGAGCGATATTAGCGGCAAGCGGATGAACCATTGATGATTAACGATTTTAGCGGCGTAATTTAAAAAGCTTCTTGCAAAAAATTTATAAAAAATTTATAAAAAATTTAAAATTTGGATTTATTAAATTTAAATACATAAAATTTAAATTTTTAAATTTATTTATTAATATACTAATAATTAGAGTGTAAGAAAGGTGTAATTAATGAAAAATTGTACATTTGTTATAACTTGGAATAGAGCTAAATAACACAGCTGTGAGCAAATAGGATCGGACAAGAGAAAATACAAGCAAAAAAATCGTAGATCATAAACGATTGCTTAGTTAATTTCGGCTTACAGATATATTTTTAGAATTACAATTTTCGTTTATTATTTGTACAATTTTGTTTATAATAATAATAATAATAAAATTACTATTTTATTATTTGTTACAGTTGTAGAATCATATAGTAGTGTATAGTATTGTATTTTTGTCAACTCAACTTTAATTCAAAGTTTACATAGTAAACACATATCCATAAAATATGATGTCAACAAAACATTTTATAAAATTGTTCGATATATTTACACTCTTAAAAAAGAACATATTTTATATCATATTTATATTTTTCTTGTGAACTCGTATATAGAATGCATCACTGACATGTCATCTCGTTCTGATAACCACTGTTTAAGAAGACATTCAATCCTCTTGGCATCGATCTATAACAATGATAATAATACTAATGTAAACTAATATTTTACATATATGTTATATATAATATATCTTCTACAAAAAAGATATGTATTAAATATAGAATACCTTATCTGCATCAATATCAGCAACTTTCAAACCTTTGATCAAGCCAATAATATCTATGATCCATATCTGTTCACAAATTGTAGCAATCCATAAGTTAGGCGCCAAGCAACCTATTATATATTCACTTTCAAAACTTGATCTGTAAAATAGTTATTGAGATGGGTATTAAAATGCATCAACAAAGAAAAAATATAAGTAATATAAAAATATAAATAATTTGTCATTATCAATTAAAATTCAACCTTGTAATTATCTTATCTCTATCAATAGCCCAAGGTACTATCGTCCTCATATTTAATTTCTCTTTCTTTTCGTTTCTTGTATTCTTCATTTTTTCAAACAGCTGTAAGAGCCTACTTTTATTTCCCTCTGTGCCAATTTTATTCACTTCACCTCTTTCTTCAGCTTTTTTAGCCTGCTGTTCTTTTTCTTCTTTATGTGCAACATCTCGGTAATAACCACGCTCATGGGATGATAGTTGTTTCCAGAATTCGGTAATTTTTTTTGCAGTTTGAGCTGTAGTTAATGTAGGATTTTCTTTTGCAACTAAATACAAGGTAATTATTGACATCATAATTTTCAATCCTTTATGTATGCATTTTACTCTGTTATATAATTTTATATAACAATAAAACTGTGTAAATAATATAAATATACAAAAGAATAATTTTAATGATATGTATATATATTATACGTACTTTGCGATCTAACGTATTTTATAAATTTAAGATCTTTATTATCAACATATGTTTTATCTAATTCCATTTTATCCGATTCCATTTTACCTAATTTACATTTTTTTATCTTATTAATCTGGCTGTCTAAATTATCGTTGGATTGTCTCCCAATAGCAATATCAGATTGTATATCTGTACCTCCCTATTATATTTGATGCAATAGTATCAAATGTAAGATAATTCTGACAAAACTATAAATATGTACATATGTGTATGTATATAAATTAAAGAAAATTAGTAAATATTTTAAAGCTGCAAAAAGATTTTACCTTGAGACCAACGATATGACCTTTACTCCATGCCTCTAATGAAACTTGTTTGTTCTCTTCATTCTCCTTTAACTTATTTTGATTTTCATTTGTAAATGTATTACAACTTCCAGTCTCTTTTAAAAAGTCAAAATCTTCACCAAGATCTATGACAGGTAACTGACTCAAAGTTTCACATTCTTCTGCCCTGTAAAATTTACATTGCTAATATTTATATAGTTACTCAAAGTTCTTGGACGCTATTAAAATACTAACAAACTACTAATATAATCGATACACTAATATTAAAGACCAAAAATTTATTGTAATTTATATATATATAATGTATAAATTTATTATATTTATTATATTAAATAAATTATATTATTATTATTTATTATAGATATATATGCTAACATTTTATCAGGCAAAGTTACAGCAGGAAAGGCATCATTTGAATCAGAGTCGCTTAAATTCGGCGATTGTATATGAGCTAATGCATCTCTGTATTGTTGTTGATCTTGAATTGGATCGATATTTTGTTGCTTATGTAAAGATTTTTCATATCCGTTATTGTGTGGCATTGACTTTCCTTTGACAATATCTTCTTGAATAACTTTCTCTTGAGTATCTATTTTTCGTTTTTTACACATAGGCCATTCAGTATCGATATCTTCATTTGAATTAAGTGTATAATCTTCATAACAGGTGGATGTGTCATTAGATACGTTTTGTTCAACAAGCTCCACAGATTTAAGTCCATAATATTTTTTTATATACTTATCTACAGTATCAAAGACTTTATTCTACAAATATCAATTATATTGATGTATAAATGTATATGATATTTTATAAGCATCTCTATAAAGTTAAAATTTTGAAAATAATATTTATTTGAAAATATTTTATAAACTTTAGGGGTTTATATATTGCCTTACAATAATGTTTCATGAAGATATAAACATCCTTCCCTTAATATTAACTGTAATATTGCTTATCTATAATCTTACCTGATCTTTAAAAAGAATTGTATCTTTATTTGGTTCCAGATTAACATCAATATCCATTGGTTCCAAAATAATGTACACAAGAAATATCATTTTTTTTCTATGTGATTCTTGTTTAAAATATTCTAATATTGTATTGTTTACTAGCTATATACATTAAAAAATATAAATTTTTATTTAGGATTGATTAAAAAATGAACATTATATTTTGTATAATACATATATATGTATATATACTATACATATATCTATATAATTTTTTAAATTATAAAGAAAATAAATATGTATACACAGACACACAATGCATGTACATACAAATATATTTTTGTTGTGCAAAGGAGAAATCTAATTTTTTTATTTGATTTAAATATCTGATCTTGAATATCATGTAATAATGTTAATACAGAACAATAGAACATACCTTTTCAAGACTTTTATACTTAATAGGTCTATTATTTACAAAAATATAGTGTAAATCAGGATGGGAAACTTCCGATATATCTTGTACCTTTTTTGAAGGTAACATTAATTGCAGAACAAACTGAAAAATTACAAAGGTGTAAATTGTGTCAATATTGTAGAGATAGATGAAAAACAAATGTATATCAACAGCTTTTTTAAATTATTCCAAGAGTATACTTACTTCTGTATCCTTGGGCTCAACCCATTCCATATTGGACATAATTTTTCTACCGAGTATAAGATTTGCAGCTTCTTTAATATTATTAAGACTTGGTTTTGTAAATACAAGATTGTTGTTAACCCTAAATTGAATTCGTACATTTGGTTTACATATCCCAAAGCAATGTATTAGTATTTCCAATAATTTAATAACTTGATTAGCTTTCTTTGTATTGGTGATTATTTGTCTCCTTACAGGCATCTCTTTAAATAAATTTTTCACTTGTACAGTAGTTCCTAAAATACATATATATATATAATATATCAAAATATGATTATAAGATCAATATATATTATCATATATATACAAAAATAATTTTAAAATTTTAAAAAGACTTTTACCGGTACTTCTGTGACAAGATTCGTGTTTTACAATTTGTCCAGTATGATTCATTATATATGAGGTCCCAACAACATCTTCTTCTGTTTTCGTTACAACGATAACTTCTGCTACTGCGCATAATGCATTCAGTGCTTCTCCTCTAAATCCAAATGTTTGTAATGTATCTGGGGATAATAATAAAGACATAAAAATTTATTTCATTTCTATTACTATTTCACATTCTCTTTTTTTATAATTTAAAAAATAAATATGAGAAAATATTTAAATAA
>NW_021849582.1:636245-670324 GCF_003651465.1 Formica exsecta | reverse complement strand
TTATGAGAAAATATTTAAATAAATTATAAAATAAATATAGAAGTATATATTACCTAGATCTTCAAAATTTGATATTTTAGATGTGTAAGAAGATAATCCTATATATGGCGCATCTACTTTAGATATGCCATGACCATTATCCTTCACTTCTATTAAAGATGTACCATTATCTACCTAAGAGAGCAAAGAAAAACCGTGCGAATAATGACCTTCTTTTTATAAAAATATATCTTATGCATACATATGCATAAATATGCGAGATTTAACTATTATACATACAAGGTTAATCTCAACATTGTCAGCATCGGCATCGAGCGCATTTTCCATCAATTCTTTAACCACAGCGTACACAGAAGTTATTATCTGTGTGGTAGTAATTAGCTTTGCTGTTCTTACATCTAATGCAGAAATCGGCATTTTTAAATTGATAATATTCTATTATGTAATATTAAAACATCTGATGGAAAAATATAAAAAAATTTCAATATTGCTTTTTTACGATACAGACACCGGCGAATTTAAAAAACACGCGTAAACATAGAACATAACCTTAATTTCCTTTATGTACAGGTACAGGTACAGAATAGTGTTCGAAAATCTAAAGGTGCCTTTACATGGCAGCGTCAAGCGTCGAGCGTCTGCGTAGAAAATTGCGCAGAATCTAATTTCAGCCTAGAATCTATCTCTTTTAAATTCTGCGCATTTTTCTGCGCAGACGCTCGACGCTTAATGCTGCCATGTAAAGGTGCCTTTACTCATAAAATAAAATAGGGTTTGATTGACTAATCAAAATAAACAACACTGCCAACAATCATGATGCACGAATGCACTGATGAGATGTGTTCGAGTCGAGTTTTTCGCGCATGCGCGAAAAACCAACTCCAAACATCAACACTAGGTCTGTTCTTTATAGCTGAACTGGCTACACTAGTTCAGAGCTTATCTTTCTCCTTCCAATGGGGAGAGAAAAAGATAAACTCTGAACTAGTGCAGCCAGTTCAGCTATAAAGAACAGACCTACTGCTGACGCTGCTGGCACAATTTTGAGATTACAAGTAGTTATATACATAACTGACGTAAATTTTACTGTAGTATAATATACAAAATGTTTACGAATTGTATTTTAGCTCGTTATTTGAAAAATAATTAATGTTATTAATTAATTGGAGAATGTAATATTGCGTTATATTGTAAACTTGATACATAACGCGAATATTATAATTCTAATGGATCACATATACGGTTAAACATAAGCGATAGTATGCTACACATATTCTAAATAATTTTGGTATCACAAAATGGAAAAATCTGACATACAAATTTTCCTGGAGCTGAAATCATGCTGTGATAATCTCATAAAAGATCCTAATAAAGAATATGCATATAGAATTGCAACAGTGGCCAATAACATCTCCAATGAAGTCGTCCAAAACTTGTCAGAGTATTGTTTATTTCCCATTATTACTTCTCTACGAAACAACAGTTTAAGGTAATAAATTTGTAATTCATATTATATGCAGTAGAGAAAATGTGATTGCATATAAATATATAAATAATCCAATAACACGATTTATATAGTTTTTATTATAATTTATCTCTTTATAAGTTTTATAAATATTTGTCTTGTACAGTATGAATGTAAAAGAGCAATTGGTAAAGACTATGAGAGTTATAATACAGAAGACTAGAATTACAAAATTAAAGCACTTTTATGATATCTATGACTCTTTGTTACTTCAAATTTTTGACAAAAGTCAGCCAAATCATGGTATGTATATATTATATAAATTATATCAATTTAAAATGTTTATTTATGTTTTTTTAATTATTTTTTTGAATTTTACATAGTAATTATGTTTCATGAGGAACTTAAGGAAGCAGTAGCTTTATGTATCAAAGACCTCATTCACCAAAGTTTTACTGATGTTATTGAATTGCTCTATATTAAAGAGAATATATTGAAACTTGGTCAAGGAATATTATTATGCTTAACAATTGCAAGAATGGAAAAATCATCTATTGTAAAGTAAGCATTTAAAAGAAACATTATGCAGATAACATTTATACATTTAATCTCAATATATATGATCTCAATATAAATAATATTATTTTTTACAAATATATATATTTGTATGTATTGATTTTATAAGCTAATATATTGAATATAATTAAAACCAATGTATCTATTATTAGATTAGCAGGAATAGATGCAGTAATGGTTCTATGTCATATAGATGACAAAATAGACAAGTCTGATATCATTATACAAGAAAAAGTAGCAGATACCATTATGGCATTTTTACCTGGTATTGTTAGTGGACTACAGGAAATAGCAATGGGAAGTGAAGTTCAAAATCATAAGGTTACAATGGTAATACATAATATCTTTATATATACTGATATAATTATCTATATGCTCTTTAAAATTAGAAACAAATTATTTGAACAACAGATATTAATCTATACATTAATTGAATATTACAGATGGCGGTTCGAGCATGGGGAAGAGTCATATCTCTTGTAATGCATGATAAAGAAGGGGAGGAAGACATTGCATTTTCTATAGAAACACTTATGAAAAAAGATTACAGTGTCCTTATCGAGACGTCACACCCTGCAACATATAATGGTAAATGTGATATAAAACATAATCTAAAGGGAGCCACAAGAAATAAGGAATGGTTTGAAGCTGCAGCTATTAAGCTTGGTGCTTGTATACAGCTTGTGGACAAGATCAAGAGTCATTCACATTGTAAAGTCAGAGGAGAACTGGTAGAAAGTATCAATCTTATACTCGAAAATTGTTCTAGGTATAACGTTTTCTTTTATCCTCCTTCTCTTTCTCTTTCTCTTTACATCTTTAGTAATATATAACATAAATAAATAAATTTTAATATTTTATATAGAAATATGAAACCAAATATTATGGCATTAACGGACTATTTGATTTCCTTGTCTGAAGATGAGTCCATAGAAGTTAGTGAAAAAGCACATAATGTGCTGCGCAGTTTAAGTGAAAACTACATGCAAAATCACAATATGAGACCATTAATTGATTCATTGGAAGATAAGTTTTATGGTTTACTTACAAGATTGCCTACATTTGTCAGACGGTCAGGTAAGATATTCTTTGTATCTCTTTATTATACATAATTTTTGAACATAAATTGAAAAATCAAAATATGTGTCAATTAAAGCATATATCTATATTTTTCAGATGATAATGAACAATTAGCATCTTTGAATCAATTTGCTGGCTATCTAAAGCTATTTGGAAAACAAAGATTACCTCATATTATGAGATCACAGGCTCACATACGAAGATTACTTTTAGCCCTTGTATACATTATGGCATTAGATTGTAATGATGTATCCCCTTTATTAACAACAAATATGAAAGATTTAGACGATCCCATGTATTTCTACAGATCAGATTCATGGAAAAAATTTAAATTTATTAAGAACAGTTCATGTAGAGACAAACTTGTCACAATATGCAAGCTGCTTGGAGAATTTGGGGATTTTAGGATATTAGTCGATACTATTCTTGAGCTTATGTCGGATGCATCACAACACAGAAAAGAACTGACTTTATTACTTAACTGGATCTTAGGTGATACAGGCAATATAAATAATGTATTTGAAGGATAAAACGAAATATTAAGATTAGTTTTTATAAAGTTCCAATTTTCATTGTTTCAGTTTCTGTTAAAGATCCATCTGTTTCACATTTATATAAGGAAATTGTGGATTTTTATACAATGCAGGAAGTATGGTACTTGCCCATAGAAGTATCTAAAGATACTCCTTTGGTGCAGGCACAGAGTAATATAGTACAGTGTTGTCTTTTGATGGAAGGACTAGGCTATATAGCACAAAATTTACAACATGACTATGACAGATATCTTTTGAAAACTTTGTACATAATTATTGAAAAAGCAGGTATGTATGCATGTGTGCCATTGACTCTATAAGATAACTTAAGAATTTTTTTTACACATAAATAAAGTTATACATATATGAATGTGATTTTTTTAGGTAGTGGAAACGGTTTGATCAGTTATATCGGAGTGCGTACTCTCGAAAGTATCGCGGAGACGCAACAACATAAGACGATCGGCGATCTATTACGTGCGAACGTAGATTATTTTTCTTATCACATTTTAATGAAATTACGCCAAGTGGCTCGTAATCCTGGCGTGCTCGATGTTATTGAAGTTGTTATGAAATACAGCAAATTAGACTTCTTACCACATTTAAAGGGAATTGTGGAGGATGTACTCAGACAATTAAGTATGCCTTATCATCAAAAAGATACTTATTCCTTCTTAAAGATATTTCATACGTTTATCGCGTGCGTGAAAACATTAATAAGTTGGGAGGATACAAAAGAAATAATAAAGAAAGAAGACATACAAACTACAAATAACCTTTCGGAGACAATTATCCTTTCTTTGTTGGAATATTATAATGCAAAGAAGATTGATGAAAAATTCGAAGATAATATTGAAGAGACAGAATCAAATGCAGATGTGCCAAATTTTGAAGAATTAACAAAAGAGACAAATAAAGATTACTCTAATCTAAATGCAGAAGGTATAATAAGAATTTATATATCTATAAGTTTTATAAATATTGTGTAAATATATTGCTTATTTTATGTATTCTAGATGAAAAAGACAAAAAGTTACCAACCCACATAAAGATAATACTAGAAGTTATGAGACGCTGTTTACATTTTTTACCTTTGAAAGATGTACACATATCATTAATGGCAATGCAAACGCTTCAAGAAGGTCTACCAATGTTAGTCAAATGGGAGAATGAGCTATTACCTATTGTACATCAACTGTGGCATCCGCTAACCGACAGATTTAACGATAAAAATGTTCTTGTGATTAATCGTTCATGGCAACTCTTACATGTACTTGCCAACATATCGAATGACTTTATCAGAAACAGAACTCTACGGTAAAATATCTTTTATGTATTTCGCAGAATAATATGCTCTTAAAACAAAATTAACAAACACCAAGTAATGGTGTAATAATTGATCTTTTAATTGCAGACAGGTATTGCCATTCGTATTTAAATTTTTGGCTGAATCTTCCACAGAAAGCATTGATAAAAGCTCTGTGAATATTTACAAGTTTACGCAAACCTACAAATTACAATACGAATTATTATCTACATTGGGATTAATCGCCCAGCTCTTAAAACTTCGTGAGCGAGAATTATGGCAAATATTAAGTAATACACAATCGTATCTTAGTGCACGACAAAATCCTATGTTACAGGTAGTATCGAGATCAAAAGAAGTATATAAACTTTTGCATACATGTTATAAACGTCTTTGACTATTTATTTCCTCATTAATAGGCATGCTGTGTAAAATTGTACAAAGATATTGCCGATTATAATGGAGATATCGCGTGGTTGAAATGTCTCAGTATCTGGAATTCAAAAATTGCACAAATAACACCTGATGCAACACTTGATATAAATAATCTGCTGGTACGTTAGCATTTAATTATTAAAATACGATTTCTATGAATTAAAATCTAGCATGTAATATATAATGTTACTTTCCAGGATTCAAATGTTGCTCGATCAAACAAGTATTATAAAAACTTAAACGAAATTATTACATACATCCAAAAAAAGGATATCCACTGTTAAATAAATGTATATATTAAAAGTATAAGATACATATTATATTTAAGAACTGTAATAGAGTATTGGGGCCTTCAAAATGATACAAATGAACAACATAAATACTGGACCAAAATTCTTCAAGGCAACAATGCGCCATTCAGTTACAAAACGCCTTTATTCTTTATAGAATCACTAAAATGGTATAAAATGTTAATTATATATAAAAGATGTAGATTATTAGAATTATTGAAATATACATGGATGAATAATATTTATGTAGATTCATACACATCAAAAAGTAGCGAAAAAATTTTGACACCATTTTTTTATTTATATATAATTCTAACAGATTTTATAATTATATATATATTTTTCCACATTTTACAATAATTTGTGTATAATAAATTATACTTCTTTTCATTATCTACAAAGCGATATATTACTTCATAAAACAAAGGATTAAGATATAAAATAACTCAAAAAATACTTAATGAAAAAATACTTTAATATAGTATTTTGAAAAGGTCTCGAGATAAGCTACAAGAATATGTAATAAAAAATGAGGAGTTCCATTTAAGAAAACATCGACCATATTGACCTCACCTTGAAAAGGTCACTCAAGGTCAAATCCATATTTTTATCATGTGGCCCCCTCAAAACCATGCAACTTTTGTCTGAAATATTTTTTGATATCTCACTTCGTTTCCGAAAAATATGCCCGCGTCACTATAAATGTCCCACCCTGTATATATATATATACACACACACACACACATACACATATACACGTGCATATATATCTATACATATATATAGATACGCTTGATGATATTTACATATTATCTCTTCTGTTTTTTATATCAACTTTAATATGTATATGAGAGTAAATACTGCATTCTTGACACATCCCCATTTATATTAATCTTGATGTTTTTTTTAGGAGTAGATCGCTTTTGTCTGATTTTGAAACTATACAAAAATTAGAAATATGCTAGGATAATTAAAAGTTATCTAAATTCTATAATTTTTAAAGAAAATTTAAAGTTCTTGGGATGTATTTGAACATAATTTAGCAATTGCATAGCTACTATTTCCTAGAGAAGAAAAATGCATATAAATGCAAACTAAAAAATTATTTTTTCAACAATCCGCTATTTTTCGTTCTTTCAATAGAATATTATTTAATTTTCTGAAGTTGAAGAGAGATAATATACACTTCAAGTGATAAGCAATAAAAATATTCAAAGATAAATTTTTCATCAAACTAGGGAAACATTTCTACAATAAAGAATTCTTTTATAAGATCATCACATTTCTTTACATGATATTTCTTGCAAATATTATAAATGATATTTTTTTAAGGAAATTTATCTGTTTGTAAAATTGAGCTTAAAGAGGATACTTTGCAAGAAATTTCAAATATACAAGTGTATATAAAGTGCATAAACTCCTTACATACAATATGTTACAAAGAATTATGAATTACAGGTACACAGAGATAAATGCAAAATATACTGTTCTTCAAAAAGATTCTAGATTATTTCATAATCGCGAATCTGAAATCATATAAACAATATTTATTTGTAAATTAGATTATATCATTTAATATAAGACAGTCACATATTTTCTTTTTGTGTATTAAGCAAATATTTTATATATATCTTTCAACGCATTGTTCAGTATCATATACATTAATATTTTAATATTCTCACTGTGAAATGCAAGTTATGATTGTAATTTTATTTATATTTATAAATTGGTGATTTCTGCTTTGATTTATATCGAAGAATTACAGGTATCTCGAAAGAAATATGTCGTGCCTTTTACAATCATTGCTGTACAATTAATAAAACAGCAATTACAAGCTTTGAGTATGTTATCAATTATTTATATGTAGTTTAATGATCGATGACCATATGGTCCGTTCTTATCATATACTGATCAGCATAGTTTGAAAGATTCAGAAAAATTTTATTGCAATATGTATTCACATTTTCTGTACTATCAAAGAATATATATATATATATATTGTTTTTTTTATTTAAGATTTAAGATACAAATGTTTTTAGGTAAGAGATGATAAAGTATTAGAGCATTTACGCGTTAGTTCTTTAAAATTAGCTATTTATAAAACAGTATATTTTACAAGTTATTTTTAGCAAAAATTTTTTTGCCTATAGTGAACAGATTCATAAATATTACACGATTCTAGAAAAGAGAAGCATCATTTCCACGCTTGTTTCTGAGCTTTTTGGGATGCTAATTTTTTGGTGATGTACGATGAGATCAACAACGCCGCGAGTACTATCACAATAAGATAATAGTCAAAGTCCTCCTTTAGGACGTCGAATGTTTTAGATGGTGCCACTCTTGTGTAAAACAGGTCTGCAAGAAACAACGTTTATTTCACTTATATGTATAAGAAGTCATACTTATATAACATTCTCATCACACACATAGTATTTTAGAATCGAATGATCTAGCATTGATGCTATACTCACCAAGACCATGTACAAAAACTAAACAAGTACTTTCAAGGCCACTGGGACTAGTATGAATACCCGTAACCCTAGAAACGCTTTGATTATAATTAATAATAGCATCCATATGGATTGGAATTTCGGGCATATATGGTATTACTCCTTCTTCTCGCATTTCAGGATTAGTAGGCCGTCGTGGATCCACCATCATCCACGGCAACTCTAATACTCCACCATTGGCTAAAGCAACTAGTGAAAATATATGAGGATAACATTATTAAATATTCATGTGTCCCTTAATATTTGATATCTCAACATATTTAGATAATAAGAATTGAATTTTTCTTTTAGTTCTCACAGTCCGAACTAAAACATACCTATTATATGTTTGCTAGTAATACCCTTTTCAGTGATTGTTTCCTGCATATATTCTATAGATGCCGGAAATATAAAAGCTTGTCTTTCTACAATTGGCAATTTTGTTGTTGCTAAAGAAGAAAATACTGAAACGCCCAATAATTGTTATGAATTATCAAAATAATAATACATATATATCTGTACTTTGAAAGAAAAAAAAGCCAATATCCAAAATTCGTAATTTTCTGATAAAGGCCGCTTAGTTATATTAAAAATCTTGGTTGAGAAAAAAGAAACCTGTTTATCTATATCCCGTTTTGTAAATAGATTTTTTAAGATACAAATGAGGAAGAGAGATATTAAAAACTCAATATCTCTTTTGTTATACCTTATATATATAAAATTAAAACGACTAATACCACATAAGTCAATGGATATCATTCCCTTTTCTCTTAAGGCGTACAGATACACAGACTAAAAAGATTAACTTTGGTTTTCACCTGTGGTGTTACTCTGTATTTTTCCTTCGTAGAGTTCTAATGTAGCAATCTCCGTTCTACGTCCTTTCTCGTTAAAATAACCATATACCAACCAATTTTCCGAGTGCACAATATGGATTGGACCGCGTACTCTCTTGTGCGTGATGGAGAAAATCATAGCCCCGGATACTACATCCAATAGATATAAATTAAGTGTATCTATACACAAAATAAAAAAAATATTAAAAATATCTTCTTTTTCTCTCTTTTCGAAAAATAGTATCGATCGAGTATTATACGGCAAACAATAGAGATACACTTACTTTTATGGGCATGTCCGATACCTTCTGTCACCACAGCCACTAAATTAGGATTAATGTATTTATACAATACCGATCTGTCACTTAAGACCCTCCCCTGTGAGTGCACGCGTTCTATCGGATTTTTCGCCGCAACTTGCGTTATTCTTTGATTTCTCGGCGATAGTAACAACTCCCACACCTTGTGAGCGATTAGTTCCTGTATCGACCATTAAAATGATCAATTCTTACATTTATGTTTAGTGATGCACCAAATATACATATCTTTATATAACGAACCTGAGTCGTGCTGTATGAAAGAGAGAAGCCGGACAATATTCCTGTCGTTTGATCAGCAGTAAAGAGATATGTACTCTTGCCTAGTGAAGCCGCAACTGTGATAGCGCTGTCGGGATAAACGTGAACTTTATCTCGTGCGTCAAGAATCAGGATACTGCGCAAGAAGTCATCGGTCGTTACGTGCAGTAGCATAGACTGCTTAATTTTGTACCCAAGTTTCACCAGTCCGTCCAATGGCTGTCCGGTAATCGGATTAAAAGTGTATACAACACCTTCTCCAGTTTCCTACCATAAACAAAAAACAATATGTCAGATACGAGATAAATAGAAATATGTGTTGTACATTTATCATTGTACCTTGTCTTCTGCTAATAATGCACATTGAGGTGGATGAGGAAAGTGTCTGCTACCTCTTTGTACATATAAGATCATTATATTAGACAGTTTTGTAAAACCACGGATGTTAGGTAGTCTGAGTTGCCAGATAATTTCACCTCTCCTAGTTTCAATACCATACAACTACAAATGATAAACTTAATGTAATAATTTCCAATACACAAGACGCAGTATTTGATATATATAGATTCATACCTTGCCAGCGGACGTAACGGCTACGATCATTTTGTGCAGGCCGAACTTATCTCGCACGAGATCGATACGTTGATTAGATTGCTGAGGTCCTAAATCCAGTATCGTTTGAAAGAATGCTCTGGCTTGATTAATTTGAGAAGTAATCCTTCGTAGAAACATACTTAGCACATCCCCTATTTAAAGCAATATAAGATATAATTAGAAAATATATCTCTGAATAACTGTATGTTATTATACCAAAATCTATGAGTTGGATGATTTAGCTAGTAGGAGGATATAAAAAGTTAGATGAGGGAAACAATAGCAAATAGCTGCAATTATTAAGTCTTTGTATTGAGTTATAAAACCCTAATAATTTTACATATGCGCGACAGCTTTGAAATTCGCACAAAAAGCTTCATTCATTTTAACATAGCTGGTTATCATATTTAGAATAAAAAATTCTAAAATCTACGGATGTCCTTTTAATAACATATTCTCTGACCAATTTGGAGTCAATTTTTCGTTAGTGAAAATGTTAAAGTCATCATTTTTTGCAAATGCCCAATTTTTTCCAAGACATGTTTTTGTAACTAAGCCACAAATTAAAATTTTGTTAAAAGAAACTCTATTTGAAATTAACTAAAAAATGTAATTTTGTTAACCATTTATTTCTAGAAAGTCTAGTTTCTAAAAAGTCTTTCTTTTTCAATCGCTTATAACTCGGAAATTATTGATGCCTCGATAATTTCACTAAGGAAAGACCGTTTCAAATTAGTCAGAGAATTTGTTTTGAGACACTCTGTACATCAACAAAATTATTATATTATTCGTCTCGAAAAGATATCATTACAGAGATTCATTACACCCCCCATTACTCCCCTGAACTCAATAATAGCAAATATCCAATATGGATATTCCATTTTTTTTTTTTTTTGCAATATATCATGCAGATAGCAATATAATAATAGTAATATAGAATAAATGCTAAATAATTACACATATGTATATATCACTCTATATCTTTCAATGTCTTTGGGAGCCTATACATAAACATTACACCATGCAATATAAGTTTTGTAAATAGCATAAAACAAAGCACTCTGCATTAAAACCAGCTTTCCTGCTCCACTACTTACATGAACTGTCTACATCAATACCTGCCAGCAGCCATTCACACACAAAAGAGAGTTAATTAATATAATTTAACAGATATGTAGATAGATTGTGTTATATATAGAAATTCAATTATGCCAATAAACCATGTTTCACAAGAATGTTATTAATTAAAACAGTAAGCTCCTTAATAAATACATATTCTTCAGATAGCACTATATGTAACTTAATATTTTGAAAATAATAGATATTATACGATCATAATATTTTTAAAGTGCACAAATATAAGATAATACTTTTCACATATTTAATATATTAATACACAATAGTCGTTATTCAACGGAAATGATATTTAATCTTATTTTTTTCTGATGTATTCTTTTATCATTAATAAAATCATTAATAAAAGAAACGTTTACATATAACATTTATTTTAATTTATAAAATTTATGTTACATTTCTACATATGTATATGTAAATTATATGGAAAATATTCAATCAAATTCAATATAGAAATTCAATATAGAAATAGAAAAACTTTTTTAGCTCTTGATTATATTATTCATTTCTTATGATCTCTCTTGACATATACAGATAGATTTTACTTACTCTCTTTCTGATCGAATTCCGTTTCGATAGCTTGATCTCTATCGGACATGGGCAACTCTATAATTTCAACGGCTACAATACTGGCAAGTGCTTCTTCTCTCGCCCATACCAGTTTATTATGTTGCAATAGCGCAATGCTGTGATCTTGCGAAGATAACAAATGACGGCATGTTATTCCTTTCGTTTGACGCGGACAAACAGATGCCATTATGGCCGGGGATTGTATAGAAGTGTGTGTTAACGTGACCGATAAATCAGGTAAAGGTGTGGACGACGAGAGATCTGTAGCCGCTATTTCTATTCTCTGTAAGTAATATTATAGAATGTTTGTTTAAAAAGCTACTGTAGAAATTTTTTCTTTTTTACTTCGAGAATAATAGATAGCATATTTTTGTATTTACTCCATTTTTATATGTTGTTTCCAAAAGTACTTTCTCATTATCAATAGAAACAACATAAAGCGTTGCATCACCAGCGATATCTCTCTGTATAGGAATCGGAAGTTCTCCGATAATTAGAATCCGCTTTCTTTGGTCGTTATCGGCATTAATGGAAATTACAGGTTCCTCTCCAAGTACAGATTCTAGTTTATATGGCCCTTGTGCGCCAGCCCCGAATATTGTATTGATCGTAACTGACTGTGGCTGTGCATTAGTATCAAATAGATGTACTAGGAACACTACAGCTAAAGAACTGTCTCCCTTCAAACATGCTAAATATGGAGCTGCCAGAACGCATCTACAAATAAAATTAAATAAAATACTTTTGAGTATCGTAGTAAATGACAAATTAAAACATAGATCATTTACAAAGACAATATTGCAATGTATATAATGACATTTAATGTATATGCTTAATATAAAGCAAAAAAAAAAAAATAATCTGATTGTAAGTTCAAGATTACTTACTCTGTTTCTTGACTTATAAATGGTGCAGAAACCCTTCGAGTCTTTAATTTTTCTCCTGTTTTACTATCATAAGATGTTACTTCAACTCCGCTATTATAAATAGGTAGTATATGATGTAACGTTCCATCTTTAATATGCCATTTTACATCCTTTATCCTGAAAAACAAAAAACTGTACCTATTAGTAATGTGTTCCAAAAAGAAATACACAACATAAACATTCTCATAATTTTATTTAACCAATATTACAGTACAACATAAAAAATTTTACTCCTGTCATAAATAAATCTGTAAGTTATATTTATTTCCTATATTGTGTATATATAATTTAAGAATGGTAAGAGATAATTAGATATTGAGCATTGAAATAAGTAGCTCAATGTAAAATAATAAATTACAATTAGGTGTACAAAATATATGTTATAGACTGTGCTTTAAATAAAGGTAGAAAAACCTGTCAGCAGAATACAAGCCCAATGTAGAAAATGATATAAATGGAGATTCATGTCTGCAAAAGCAACAGATTATAATTTATTCTCAATTATATTAATTTTAAAAGTTTTAACAAATGTATGTATATATACACACATACGCTATCTTGCGTATAATATATATCTAACACTAAAAACACATATTTTTCTTTCAGCAAAAAATCTGTTTCATTTTTTATTGGACTTAGAAAAATTGTTAAAATCAATATATATTTTACACAAACCTATCGGTATTTGGCTCAGCTATTGGCCACTCGTTAAGTATATGCCCAGTTGCCAAATCCCAAGCGCGCACAATGGCAGGAACACCTCCACTTACAGATATCAGATCCCCATCAGCGACACCTCCTAGAGTTCTGATATGTCCACCATAACCTTTTTCCAACACTCTCCTCCATAATATCTGGCCTATTATATATTACAAATATTATGAATAAATTTAATTTTGAGTTGAATCTGCTACTGAATATATAGTGATTTTTCGCATAATATTAACTAGCCTGAAAATATATTTAATCATTGAATGTAACATTGAATATAATTCACAATATCCGGCCTATTATATATTACAAATATTATGAATAAATTTAATTTTGAGTTGAATCTGCTACTGAATATATAAAGTGATTTTTCGCATAATATTAATTAGCTTGAAAATATATTTAATCATTGAATGTAATATTGAATATAATATTGGAATCAAGAAAAAATATAAATAACAATTAATCAACACAATTAAGTTAAAATATCAAGGAAGCCATAGCATGTGATCCTCTACTAATCGAGAACCAACATCTCGAGACGAGACGCACAAGATACGAAATATATTTTATTTACCTGATTTCAGATTAAGCGCGGCGATGACGTTCTCTTCGGTGGCGACGATGATTTTTTTCGCCGTAGACACCGTGTCGAAACTGGCGAATTTAATTTTGCCGACATAGTTCTGTCTCCTGAAACGAATAAATACGCGGATTAAGCGATCGCGCTGATTTTTTTGAAAATGAGATTTATTACTCCGTTTAATAATTCGCGGAGCACTATCTTGTCAAACACGGTGGAGGGAAGGGAACACGCGGCTATGCATTATTGAGGTTGCTCCGAAGGTTGCGAGCGATTCATTTACCAATCGAATTTGCCGACTTGATCCTCGTAGAGGCAGAGAGAGAGATTGAACAAGCCAACTAGCACGATCAAATACTGCAAGATTTGCGCGTCGATGAAAAACCGGTTGATGTTGCCACGGAAGGTCCACGCGAACGGAGCCATAACGATGATGATGATGATAAGCGCGTTGAGAAGGTATCGCGCGCTCTCTTTTACACCGCTCTTTATTACACTTTACACGACACGGTGTCACGGGCGACGTCGCATGCATATAACATAATAATGTGTCGTACACCCCACACGGTCACTCCTCGTCTGATATTTCGTCTGTCCCCTCCTTCCCGTGATACATATATATACATGTACTCGTGATCGTCGTGTAATAGATAAGGACAGGTGAACGGAATCTCCTCGTCTAACACGTGGCTGATCCCAGAACAGACTTGGAATATTTCGGTGCCCCGCGCACGTGTTATGTATGACAGGGATGATATCGCTGCAAGAATATTTCCAGAAATAGTTTTTTTCGAATTATAAAAACTTAAAGTTAATTCAGTCATAAGTTGTGATTAAACGGTCACGAATAAACAAATATTGTATTTTTTAACATGTTTCTAATTTACGTGTGACAATAGAAATATTAATGCGCTAATTGCAAAACAGGAGATATATATAAGTAATTAACGATGTTTTGCAAACTACACTATTTTGTAATAGTTTTATTATATCGTTTATTTTAAAAAGTTGTTTTCAAAATACATATAAATAAAAAATAAATGCTTCCTAGTGCCATATAGAATATGCAATTATGTAATCATGTTGCTCACATTGTATAGTTGTTATTGTTAATTATAATCTTCCTAAAAAAATGGGATAATCCGATAAATCAGTTTTGAGGCCGCTATTTATTACCTGTTTGCGCTGTTTTCGCTATCGTTATGACAGCAAAAGAGTGCATTAAGCGTAGAGAAGATACATCAATAATGGAAATATATATATATATCTGTTTTGTAAATTTATTCAAGTATTTCATTGTCACAAAAAGAAAAAGAAATTCATAAAAATTCATAAAATTTGAAAATTTGTAGGAGTAATGGGATGCTCTCTTATGCTGTCCTTATGTTATTATACATAAATAAGAAATTCTATTATACATACGAAAATAGAGACAAATGTTTATAAATTATGCATAATTGAAGTTATATATCTTAGCACATATACATATATTTGTAATTTCTACAGAATTCCTGTTCTCACATCGCGTTTGGTTTTCTTGCATTCTATCTAAATTGACAATATTAAATTGCATCTCTTTACTTTCATATCCTCATTCTTTTCTATCTTCATTGCTTTTTCGCTCATTCATACGCTCATTAACCTGCTCCATTTAGGGATTGCATTTTTTTTGCTTTACACAATCTTTCCGAGCATTTTATTCGTGTGCACGAATAAAAATTAGAAGCAGATTCGTGGTGACTAGAATATTTTTACATTTCTCATACATTCATTCTTTGTATACTTATTTGCAATAGTCCATAACAGAAAAATGTAAATGTTATCTTAGATCATAATATATTATAACTTTGGTTTATAGCATCCCTCAATGATTTTGTTTAAAATAGGAAAGATTAAAAAGAGTAATTCGCATCTTATTAAGCGATCGTCATTAAGTGCAAAAGTTGTAAGTAGTGAAAAATTAAAATTACATCACACTGTTATATGCCCAAATTAAAGTTTATCATCAAAAAATATGGGCAATGTACACACTATCTCAATAGATTACTATTAGTAATGTTATTAATTGTATCAATTACGTAACTAAATTTGCTTTATTTCAGCAAACTATAAGAAATAATGTTAAAAATGTCTTGTACAAAACAAATGCATATAAGATCATAATAGAAATAAATTGTCAAATACTGCTGCTAATACACATTGCTGCTGTTAATCTGTCATTTGGCAGTATTATGCAATATAAAAAAAAAGCTAACATGTATAAGTATCTTAAAATTTGTAAAATAAGTGCACTACTTACAAAAAATGCAATCTATGCATAACATTATCTTATAATACATAATTATAGGATATTAGTGTTGTGCTATAACTAATACATTATTATACATATGCAGGCGTATACATATACATATAAAGAATTAAAACTATCTTCCTAGAGATTGTAATAAAAAAGATAAAAAAACAGAGAGAGCCTAAACTTGATCAATCATCATTTTCAAAACATACGCTTTTAATATTTATGCTGAATATTCTAGCATAAATTGCGTGATTTTTTTGAATGTAAGAGAATATTAGAAATATATTGCAAGATAAATTACATACATAATTATCTAGCGATAGTTGTATTTTATCTCAAAAAAACATCACACAACTCAAACAAAATACATGAATATCATTGCATCCATTTGTTTGCCTATCCCATATTTTAAATAATCCAACAATTTTTTTCATAAAACTTATCGGCGTGTATACAAAGAGATTTCAAGAATAGAAACCATTCAAAGTTAAATCTTAAAAGATATAAGCTCGAAAAATTTAGAGTATGCTTCTGTGAGACATTATGTACACTTTAGCTGCAATATGTCTTTTTTATTTGCTTTTTATAGCATTTTGACATTAAAATAATCAAAATAATTATTTTGAAAATGTGTGTTTTTGTGAGTTAGTATTAGTAATACAGATTATGAGAAAAATCTGCTTTTTTATTATTATGAAAAAATATTACTCTTATTTCTTCTTTTAGAAATAAGATGGAGAATTATTTTTCTAAATAGCTGTCCACCCTCTCGACTGCTCTAGTATTAAATATTTTTTTCATTTAACTTTGAAAATTTTAAATTATTTGGGAATTTTTGCCGCGCCCCAGAATATCAAGTGTGGCATTTAATATCTGTTTTACAAATGGAAAGCACAAATATGGCACAAAGGTCATATCTCTTCTATATATCCTTATTTTTCGAATATAAAAAAATAGCATGATCACAAATAGGGTAATATTCATTTATCATCACTACTTTATCATTGGGTCCTTAGAAAGAGGGTATAATATCTATGGCAATAAAATTTGATCTTTTCTTTTAATTTAGTGTAAATAGAAAAAATATCTATAAATACGAAAAAAGTACAATCACGATTATAATTATTTAATAAGGTAATTAATTAGAGATAATGATATGAGCAACTTTATAGCAATAGATCACTTATTTGTACAAGACATCTCTATTCTTCTCTAAATTATTATAGTTTTTCATTAATTTCTTTTTATGTAAACAATTCTCGTACAAATAAATGGAAGAGAGAGCGAGATATACTATAGTATTTAAGAAAATACATTGTGCTATATTTGTATATTTCAATTTAAGTGGACTTTGCATTGCTGTATATTTATTATTGGCATTTCTGTATTCAATCAATATACTTTTTTTGATTATTATTTTTATAAAGGATATTTTTAGTTAACATAAAAGATATTTGAATAATGTTAATAATCAAATTGCATCAATGCAATAACTTGTAGAATGTTATATCTCTTATACAAGCACAAATCGAAAATATTACATTATAAAATATAGGAGAGATTATATTTAAATCCTCCTATAAAATCATATTAAAATAATTTGATTTTTTAGATTTATCAAAATAAAATAAATGTTAATGTACAGACATAGTACATTATTTCTTTTAATGTTTTAATAATTGGAAAACTTGTTCCAATTCTAGACAATAAAGTATCTTATGCATCATTATTAAATTTAATTTGCACAATTATTACACAATATTATCGATTCTTTTTCTTTAACAATATGAAGAATACTATGAATTTTCGTGTTTATGTTATTTTATATGGCAGTATCTTGTATGCATATCATACATACACATTTCTTACTAGAATTATAAATAAATTAAAGATAACAAATGTTTTAAAAAAATGGAAAGACAAATCTATACTTCTGCCTAAGAAAACATTTTATACACTTTAATTTCTATGACTGATAAAACCTGTTAAAAATTTCTATATTAGAAAACTCTTAATTGTTGTTAGTAAAATACACACACACATATATTGTCTAGAACTGATTGTGATTGAGAGTGCTTGCGACATTTATTTGATTCTTCGTTGCTATGGCACTGTGTATGTTCAAATAATTCTATATAATGCCAGTTTTACATCTTGTAAAACTTTCCAGCATGTGATTGTTATGGTAGCTATCGCGTTATACATGTACTAAAATCAATGTTCCTATTATATTGTAAATGTAAAAAATCGAAAATCTGGCAGCCCTGATAAGTAAAGCTTCGGTACTTAATGCTTTTAGTCATCACAGCACATTTACACTGTATTATCATCGATTTGTAAAACTGCAATATTAATTAATCGAGATTCTTTTGTGTAAAATATGAAGAAACATTATTTGTGAGCTCCTTTTCCCATTACTATCGACTGCACGTTATGTCACATATTTTTTTCAGCAATATGCAATATATGCATAAACGCAACTTTAAGAAACGACATCTGTAAGCCTGCAATAAACTTCTTCCTGTAATTACTGTTAAATAGTTATCCTATCTTCTTTTTTTACTTTCTCGTTGTCTAAACCTTCTGGTCGCGAATTAGCATCATGCAACTGAGACCAGAAAGTTATAAATTGTACTCTTTCTGTGATGCGGTATATTCTATAGCTGCCAGAATAATTCGTTAAAATGCACATGTACTATTCATTTTCTCTTTAAAAACATTCATATTTTTTTCTTTGCGTTCAATTATCAGATCTATTTTGATCTGTTGCTATATATACGTTACGTTTATTTATGCTGATTTTCTTTGCAATTCCTTTTATCGTTTATAACATAATGCACCTCCTTTGCCGACGTTTTTGCGGCTCAGGTCTTAAAACAGCGCGTACCGCTTCATCAAACACTTGCTTCAGTCCACGTTGTGTGAGAGCAGAACACTCCATATATTTCACTGCACGAATCTGTGACATATATTGCAATTTTTTATTACTAGATTACTGTAGCATATAAAAATTAGGACATAAAGTACTTTTCTACAAACCTTGTTTGCCAACTTCTGTCCTTGCTCACGCTTAACAGCACTAAGGCCTTGTTCAGCTAAGGCAGTAAGCGTTTCACGATCATCTCGTAAGTCTATTTTAGTTCCAACAAGTATCATTGGTGCATCTGGGCAGTGATGTTTTATTTCGGGGTACCATTTACTGGTTACATTTTCGAATGATGAAGGGCTGGTTACTGAGAAACAAATAAGAAACACATCTGTCTGAGGATAGGAGAGAGGACGAAGTCTGTCATAATCTTCTTGTCCTGCTGTGTCCCATAATCCTAGACTAACTGGAATCCCGTCAACAACCATGGGCGCAGAATAGTTATCAAACCTGAAAAATATTAGAAACTTGGTGTACATTTTATATTTTTCAATCTATTTTTAATTTATCCAGCACTATCTATTAAATATTTTATTTAAATCTTGATTATTTAAATTTTATTTAAATCTTGGTAAAAAAAAGTGAAGAATGATTATTTATTCACTATTTTTATTTAGATGTTTATATTTTAATTATACAAATTATATAAGCTGAGAAAGATATTGCTGAATGAGATAAAGCAAAAATAGATTTGTGAGAATCTAAAGGGCAGGAAGCAACATAAAAAGACAAATTGAAATAAATTACTTCCTGTACACAGCAGTTAGGTATCTCATACTCTCTGCTACTATTATTAGCCACTCCATTTGATTGGTCTAAGAAAGAAACTAAGGCAAAAACCTTGTCATAAAATACATCTTTAATGTATAAATTATAAAAGTAAGAAATTCTTTCAAAGAACAGATACTGTATATAATTTGTGTTTTAATATAAATAACATTACTTACACAGTAGGTACATATTCTCCAGGAAAACTGTCCGTTGTATATGAGATTAACATGCAAGTTTTTCCTACTGTTCCATCTCCTACTACTACACATTTTATTGGTCTACCTGAGCTCATGATTTATTATCTAAAGGAAAAGGTAAACAACATTAGTGTCACTATAAAATCACATTCAATAATATATATTACATATAAATAATATCCATTACATATAAATTTTGAAGTATTAATAAATATATATGTTTGATAATATTGTACTTGCTGTATTGATTAAATGATAAATATTATTAGTAATATTTTAATCTATCGCCTCTTAAGATGACACTCTCGCAAATCACTATTAATGTAAATACAACCACGATACAAATAAACAATATATGTACATTTAATATAAGTATATAAAATTCGTGTTTTTTATATTTATATTCTCGGTATCAAATGTAAGTGTACTGTGATTGTATAATCTCAAAACACTATTTAAAAAAAATCATCCATGTGTGTGTAATCCTTTTTTATTAATATAAACTGCACTTTAAATAGAGTTTATGAATTCGAAGAAAAAGATCACTTTCGCAATGTTGTTATTATTTCGCATTACAGATCATTGGTCCAGCAAGATTAACGTGATCTCTCGTTGAGTCGAAGGGCTTGCCCTAAACCGCACACCATACTTGCTTGCATGCGGATAAGTATGTACATAAACAAGGATTAGCCGGCCAGGATGATATCGCACACTCACCGTCTGTGTGTGTACGGAGGAATAAAAGATTCGTCTTATATAAAATCACTGAACACTGACCACAATGCGAATTCGCGCTTATGTACGTATGTATGTACGTGGCTGTCTCAAAAAATCACAAAAGCGGGTGCCATGACAGTATTGCGGTTTTCGGGATTGAACGTAGCTAGCGTTCGCTTGGTGACAGATGTTCGACAATCACACCTCTCTCTCTCTCACCCTCTTTTCTCCTTCCCCTTCTTTCCGCAAACTTATTGTTCGTGAAAATGATGGACTTATGACGTCATAGACGTCCTCTTATGAACAGTGCACATTGCATTTTAAAGATCCCATATCCCATTCAGAAAAACTTGTGTGTATAGCATAATATTGTAATGCTACATATAAAAAGAGAAAGAAAAATAGAGAGAGAAAAAACCGGCCAATCCTATTTCACTATAAAGGATGCATAGAAAGATCAACCAATGACGTATTAAATTTAAAAGATATCGTGACGGTGTTCGAAAATTTACTTGCGGAGTGTAGTAGAATTTGGTTGACCAATCAAAACAAAAAGAGCAAAGATTTCTTTGCTTTGATTGGTCTATCAACATTACTCCGACGAGTAAAATTTCGAACACAATCTATAATTGACAGCTGTGCGTTTAGCTTGTGTTGACTTTCATATAAATTATGAAAAAGTATGGTCTAAAAAAACAAGATCTCTGATTAGAAACTATATTAAAAATATTCTAATAATGTATTTATTTTTTTCTGAGGCATTATCAATTACCAATTAAACAATTATGGATACGCTGAATGTCATTCACCTGATTTCTTCGAAAAATAACGTTTTTATATGTGGATAAAATTGTCGAAGGAAAAAAGCGTAAAATATTGGGGTTGCATACAAACAAAAAAAATATGAAAAAGCCATTAGATAAAAAGACACAGGAAGCATTAGACGGTATTGAAATTAATACTCAAAATTTGCTTGAGGAAGAAATGGCTAAATTACCTAAATTAAGTAAAACTGAAGCTCTTGTTCAAATACACACAGGTAATGCATACAAAAGTTTGTAATCTATACATATATCTATGTATATATATTGTTTAATAAAATGTATTCTTACATTATTAGCATATCCATGGTTTCATAAAGATGATATGAAAGTAGTGGAGTGGAAATATCCATTTACTTCCAATCAACGACATAAATATAAAGTATACAAAGATCTTTGGGAAAAAGAATATTATATTACTAGTGGAGAAAAATTTGGTGGCGACTTCTTAGTATATCCAGGTAATATTCGTTCCTTTTTGTATTGTTAGGAAATTTTCTATTCTGCACTATATTAATCATTAATAATTTTCTATTTACAGGTGATCCAATAATGTTTCATTCACAATTTATAATACAGTGTAAATGCAAAAACGAAGAAATGTCTATTACAGAACTTGTAGCTCAATGTAGAATCAGTTGTCATGTCAGAAAGACATTGGTGTTTGCTACATATTATGAAGAAGAGGATAGAGTAAAATATCAATCTTTTCAGTGAGCAGAAAATAATTTATTTGAAAACAGTTGATATTTTAATCAAATGAAGTTGAAGTAAAGTATAATTATTTATATTTTAAATTTAATAGACTCTTTTAAAGAGTTATTTTCCATGAATATTTCTGTAATTTTAATTTTATATCTTATAATTTTAACTTGTGTATATGAGAAATCAATTTTAATTTTCTCTCTTTGTTTCTCTCTTTTTAATTTGAAATCTTTTAGAAACTTTTCTTTTTATTATACACTGATGAATCATTATAAGAATAGTCTCAAGCAATATCTGAAAATTTAATCAATAAATAATATATGTACTAATGAATTTTAAAACAATTAAAAAACTTCTATACACATTTTCTCTACATAATATGCATATTTATATTCTGTCAATCAATAGAAATCGATTATGTTGTGGATGAGGAATAACATTAAAGTGTTTCTTATATATAACTTGGCCTTCACGGCCAGCATAACATAGAAAAACCACCAACTGAATCGTTGAGTGAAAAATTTCAAGAATATAGGAACACGCTGTTTGTACAGCAAGCAGAATGTTTGAGAGAGAACAGAAGGAAACAAGTAATTACAATTTGTATATATTTATATTAAAAAATATTAAGGCATAAGATATTTTATGATAGAATGAATTTTTCTATAAGATTACTTCTGTGATGGATAAAATTGTCGAAGGAAAAAAGCGTAAAATATTGGGGTTGCAGACAAACAAAAAAAGTATGAAAAAGCCATTAGATAAAAAGACACAGGAAGCATTAGACGGTATTGAAATTAATACTCAAAATTTGCTTGAGGAAGAAATGGCTAAATTACCTAAATTAAGTAAAACCGAAGCTCTTGTTCAAATACACACAGGTAATGCATACAAAAGTTTGTAATCTATACATATATCTATGTATATATATTGTTTAATAAAATGTATTCTTACATTATTAGCATATCCATGGTTTCATAAAGATGATATGAAAGTAGTGGAGTGGAAATATCCATTTACTTCCAATCAACGACATAAATATAAAGTATACAAAGATCTTTGGGAAAAAGAATATTATATTACTAGTGGAGAAAAATTTGGTGGCGACTTCTTAGTATATCCAGGTAATATTCGTTCCTTTTTGTATTGTTAGGAAATTTTCTATTCTGCACTATATTAATCATTAATAATTTTCTATTTACAGGTGATCCAATAATGTTTCATTCACAATTTATAATACAGTGTAAATGCAAAAACGAAGAAATGTCTATTACAGAACTTGTAGCTCAATGTAGAATCAGTTGTCATGTCAGAAAGACATTGGTGTTTGCTACATATTATGAAGAAGAGGATAGAGTAAAATATCAATCGTTTCAGTGGGCGGAAAATAATTTATTTGAAAATAGTTGATATTTTAATCAAATGAGAGAGAGAGAGAGAGAGAGAGAAGTTGAAGTAAAGTATAATTATTTATATTTTAAATTTAATAGACTCTTTTAAAGAGTTATTTTCCATGAATATTTCTGTAATTTTAATTTTATATCTTATAATTTTAACTTGTGTATATAAGAAATCAATTTTAATTTTCTCTCTTTCTCTCTCTCTCTTTAATTTGAAATCTTTTAGAAACTTTTCTTTTTATTATACACTGATGAATCATTATAAGAATAGTCTCAAGCAATATCTGAAAATTTAATAATATATGTACTAATGAATTTTAAAACAATTAAAAAACTTCTATACACATTTTCTCTACATAATATGCATATTTATATTCTGTCAATCAATAGAAATCGATTATGTTGTGGATGAGGAATAACATTAAAGTGTTTCTTATATATAACTTGGCCTTCACGGCCAGCATAACATCGTTTAACCCAAGTATGATTCCAATAAGGATTAATTTTCTCACAAGTTACCATTACTTTGCCTGCTTCTATGGCAAATAAAGTTCCATTTCGCCCAAAACCAACCTATTAATCAGAAGTATTAATAAATGTACAGAAAGCTCATAGTAATCGGACAAAAAAAATTTATATGTAATTAATACTCACATTAAGACCTGGATGAAACCTGGGTTTTAGCTGCGTGGCTAATATCGTACCTGCTTGTACATAAGATCCATCCGGTCTTTTCCATCCTCTATGTTTTGGTCTAGCATGACCAGGTTTATTACTGGTACTACTACCAGCTTTCTTCGAAGCGTACCTGACGCATATTTTTGCTGAATAAAAGAAATTACTTTTTCATTAAGTGTATTCTTTTAATACATCATTTTATGTACTATATATTCAATTTTATGGTATATTGACAAAATAACCTGTACAACCATAATACAAACCTAAATTATTAATATCGCCTAATACTACGGCCTGCCGGATGTTTTGTAACGCGAGAAAGGGCAATTGTGACAGATGAGCCATCTAAAACAGATATCGCATTGTATCTTTTGAGAATAATACATTTAAATGAAAAATACACCTCTCTTGGATTTATATTACATCAAAGAAGTGATTATTCCGAATCAATCACGGCAGAGAGAAGAATGAGAGTCGCCACGCTGCCGTTTTTCGTGTAACGCTTTTTCTAGGTCGTACACTAGCGTCACGTACATCCATTTTACGCCGCCTGGAACTACATGACCACATCCACTTTCGGAGCCGATAAAACAGCCGATTGGTTAATGTCCGTGCTACCTACACTTTTCGATTTTGGTTCATATCCGTGCTACATCCACTTTTCGATTCTGGTAGTACACTGATCGTTTGACAAAGAGAAATGATGCGCTGTCTTTGTCTCTCTTTCATCGCGTATGAGTGTAGCGTCCGTGAAGGTACACACCGACACGTTGAGCACACGGATGCGATTGTTGGGAGATAATGTCAGACAAGGAGCGACAATCGCGTGCTATCCTTGTTCCTCTAGAAGTACACCAATGGGCCATGAGTATACCGGTATACTCATGGCCCATTGTGTACTTCTATGTACCCCTCTTACCTCAGGGAACGAATCGTTGACGCCCAGTGTACCTTGCTGGAAAACGCCCACTATTAGTATACACCCTTAGAACATATATAAATGGAAGGAGAATAGCAGGCTGAAAAGTGTCGGAAGCAAGTGAGAAAGAAAATCGTAGTTGCCTCTCTCTTGTGAGTAACTACACATACAAGCATCGTGTCTATAGTATACATACTTTTGTGTACACACACATTGTGACTAATGTAACGTGCATGCGCACTTTTGAGCATAGTTACTCACAAGAGAGAGGCAACTATGATTTCTTTCTCACTTCCTTCCGACATGTTTTTCTATCGGGAAACAAAGGCATTCCCCTTCTATTTATATATGTTCTAAGTATACACCAGGGCTGCGTTTGAGAACATCACCCGTGTGCACCGAGCGTCGTTCTATCTTTGTTATTTACTGAAAGGTGCGAGCGAGAGAGAACGCAAGGGGCACGAAACAGAGTATGTCCTTTTCTACGTGCACCTCGGTTCCCACTCCTCAACACTCGGTCTAGATATACTATGTCTATGGTATTGATTATGTAACTTTTCCCCTAGGGCGAAAAAGTGAAAAGTGAAAAATTTTGCTATTGATTTCAATGCTAATATTTTTTACTTTTCACGTTTTCCCGCCCTAGGGAAAAAGTTACATGATCAGTAGCAAACCATAATGCATTGCGAAAGGCCGCGAGAGCCAATAACAGTCTACCTTATTTAGTATCTCTTTTCAATAGCGACTGCGCACATATCAATTTTTTGCATTGCATTATGGGTTGCCAAGGCTCATGACTTAACCTTCCTTTATATAACCTTACCTTTAATTATTTTCTCATCTATGTAAAATGTTTTCCCAAAAGAAAAGTTTTTCCATACAGCTGTGTTTGGCCGGATGAAACGGGCGTTGATAAATATTGATAAATATTGAGAAAGCTCGTCTGATATCAATATGTATATGTCCAATTTCAAGAAACTCAGGAGATTTTTCAGTTAAAACAAATTTGTAGTATTTACTCTCTATTCCTTTTAAAGAGAGATATTAAAAAAAAAAAGAAAACAAATCTCTGAGACGGAAATCTATTAATAAAGAAAAAAGAAAAAGAGAATAATAAAGTTCTGACAGTTTGCCGATTCAAAGCATAAATGTCAACAAAAACGACGGCGAATATGGAAGATCTACAAAAATTGGAAGAAGAAGCGATAGCTAGGGGTACGAAGTATGTCACCAATCTTTTGCAGCGGCCAGGTCAACTGCGGTTCCCACTCCTCAACACTCGGTCTAGATATACTATGTCTATGGTATTGATTATGTAACTTTTCCCCTAGGGCGAAAAAGTGAAAAGTGAAAAATTTTGCTATTGATTTCAATGCTAATATTTTTTACTTTTCACGTTTTCCCGCCCTAGGGAAAAAGTTACATGATCAGTAGCAAACCATAATGCATTGCGAAAGGCCGCGAGAGCCAATAACAGTCTACCTTATTTAGTATCTCTTTTCAATAGCGACTGCGCACATATCAATTTTTTGCATTGCATTATGGGTTGCCAAGGCTCATGACTTAACCTTCCTTTATATAACCTTACCTTTAATTATTTTCTCATCTATGTCAGCAGGAAAAAGGCATCCGTCGAGACTATGTTAAAGACCGCGATGCAAAGTCAATTGGACGGAGTCAGGGTCGGCTTTGAGCAGCTACAAAGTTCTCTAGAAAGTATCACCGTTGTCAAAGAGGATCTGGATCATGTTAACCAGCTATTCAGTTCTGTTCTGAAGCTTAGTTCGAGGCTACAAGCGGTGCAGGAAGAGAACATGCGTCATTCTCAATATGTCATCGCGAAGGAGAACTTGAAGCATATATTCACCGTTCCCGAGAGTGTCGAGAAGACGAAGCAATGGATAAACGAGGGCAAATTGCTACACGCGCATCAAAGCCTGATGGATCTTGAAACTTCCAGAGATGAATTATTATACGAGCTTCATAAATTGCCAAATCAATCGCCAGCGGATACAATTATGCTGAAAGCTTATTTCGAAGATGTGGAAATGCTTTCACAACTTATGGAAAAACAGATCAGACTGGTATTGAGTCGTACTTTAAATACAGTCAGAAAGGAACCTACTGTCATAGTAACACCTCTGAGAATTATAGAAAGGGAAGAGAAAGCGGATCAGTTTGCTATTCAAAGACACAAGCAAAGTGGTTTTATGGCACCAGGTAGACCAAAGAGATGGAAGGATATGGCGATGAAGATATTAGAAAAATCAGTGGCCAATAGAATTGAAGGAACTCAGGTAGATGAGAGAGCGGATAACAAAATGTGGCTAGTAAGATATTTAGAACTTACGAGACTTTTGATTCTTGAGGATTTGAGAGTAGTAAAGACTCTATGTAAGCCTTGTTTCCCACCTTCATACGACATAGTGAGGACTTTTGTTAATATGTATCATACCAGTCTATCCCAACATTTAAAGGATATAATTACCAATGGATTAGAAGGTAACGAATATGTTTCTCTGTTAGCATGGATTATGAATATTTATACAGGACCAGAACTGATGCAGCATCCCGAATTAAATATCGACACATCAGATATTGGTCCACTACTTAGTCCCGAGATGATAAATGATCTTCAGGAGAAGTATTTGCGAAACATGTGTCAAAATTATGAAGATTGGATGAGAAAAACGTTGGAAACAGAAAAACTCGATTGGAGAAGCGGTGTCCTACCTGACAGCAGTACTCAAGAACTATATTATCACACTGCAGCACCAGTTATTATATTTCAAATGATTGATCAAAATCTTCAAGTTGCAAAGACCATCAGTCCTGATTTAACGGCGCAAGCATTGGTTCTCTGTATAGAACAAGTAACTAAATATGGTAACATGTATAGACAAGCAATACTAGAATTTAAAACAAAACATTTTGAAGACAGGAGTCAGGTTCCTTACTTCACTCATCATATGATTACAATAGTCAATAACTGTATGCAGTTCAACAAGTTGGCGCAGCAGATGAAGCAACTTTATTGGATGCCCAATATTACCGGGGACGCCACTGTAAAATTTGAAAATCTTTTAGCGAATTATCAGCATTTGAGGAACGAGGCCGCAGCCATATTGTTGCAAGAATCCTTTTTGGATCTGGAGCTGCATTTTCAAGATTTGATTACACCCAGATGGTTGTCGTCGTCTATCCCGGTGGAGACTATCTGTGTTACTTTGGAGGATTATTTTCAGGATTATAACCATCTGAGTCCCGAAAATTTCGAGTATGTTATCACAGAAGCGCAGAATCTAATCGCTAAGCGTTACATATCCGCGATGTTACAGAGGAAGATATCGTTGAAAACGTACGACGAATGTTTGACGTGCACATCGAAGATAATGACGGAGGCGGACAAATTGAAAAACTTCTTCGACAGAATCGCGCCGAAAATTGGTAATTTTAATTCGCCGTTCGAGATAATAAAACGTCTCGCCGAGGTATTGAGATGCGAGGACGCGGAGATTCTCTCGCTCGATCTGCATTCGTTAATCGAGAAGTATCCCGACATGACCGAGGACCATCTGATTAGACTGCTCGGTCTTCGGGGCGACATATCGCGAGCAGAAGCCCGAAGCAAGGTCTCTTATATCATGGAAGCTCAACGAAATCGAAAGCCCGTGCAATCCATTACAAACAGTATATTCAAGCAGATAGTAATACAGGACAGCTTTCTTGGTTGGAAGCCTTGAAATTGGAAAAAGAACTTTTATGAAACAAAAAAATGAAACAGATTTTCCATGTGTAATATTAATGTGTGTGTGTGTGTGTGTGTGTGTATATATATATATATATGCACATTACTCTTCCAAATTAAATATATTTTTTAACGTAGAACATTAATAGAGACAAAAAAGATGAAATAAAATATATTTGTAATGCTGTACAAATTTGCTAGTGTTTAACATGATAATGTATTCTCATTGACAATTTATAGAAATGTTAAAAGTTTATTTATTTATTTATATGTAAAATGTAATGTCATAGAAAATGTCAGCAAAAATTAATTTAAAAAAAAATGTATATTACATGTATATGTAAATATAATACTTTAAGAGTATGCAAAAAACTATATAAAAATTATATTAACAATATATCGGTTAATCCTGTCAATGAACTTTTTATATATATTCCTTAACTTTATCATGTCTCTATCATGTCAGTGATTTTAAAATTTATTTTTTTTTCTTTCAGATAATATTGAGAATTATGTTTAAATCAGTGAGAAATAATTTCATGAATTTGTTTTGTCAATTGCAATCGTCTTCTCAGTTTATTTTAATCTGTTTATCAGCTTCATATAAAAAGCATGCAACGACAGATAGCATGTGTTTATGTATGTGCACGCATGTGGATGTGGGTGCACATCTATTAGTATATAATACATATATATAAAAAAAACTTTTGAAATGTCAAGAGTAACGCGCGCGAATAGCCGGTTATTGAAAAATTTATGCATTTACAATAAAAGTACAAGTAAGTATAAGCTCAAATAGCAAACGCGATTGTGTAATAAAGCATAGCATGCTATAAAGCTTACATCTTCATAGATAATTTAAATATTGTACGATAACTATAAGCAAATGTTATCATAACCTTATAATTAATTTTCAAAATTTAAATTTTCAGTAACGGAGGCATTATATTAATTCAGGATAGTTATACACATTGTCCGTTTAAATATTTCTGACAATTATGCGCTACTTAATAACATTGTTATTGTTATTTGTTTGCGCGAAAGCAAGAAATCACTTTGATGTAGATCCACTGAAAACAATTGTCTGGGGTCCAGGATTGAGACCAGCAGCAATTACAATGCGTGCCAGATATTTCTTTCTACAACTTGTAGATTTAGATGGAAGAAAGTTAATGTTCAATTATATATATAATCTTATATATATATAAATAAATAAATAAATATATATATTTATTTATTTATTTATTTATTATATTCAGTTAGTATAAAATAAACATAGAAAAATATTGAATGAACATTTGTAAAGCCATTAATGACATCAATGGTATTCAAGTATAGCAAAATTTACACATTTGTGTTATAATAATTATATACAGAATACTCTAAAATTTATTATATGATAATATAATTTTTAAAGATAAGAATAAAATTTCAGCTAGAAATATATATATATATTTATATTGTCTCGAAGCTAAATTATAATGCATTTACAATATATTTGCAATTAATATTTTTATAACTTATTTATCTTCTATATGTTAAATTATATTATGTTATTATATATTCTAGTCTGACAAAATCTCCTGGTGAAAATATAGTTACTGGGCAAGTATATGGACATTCCTTTAATAATGTACCATGCCGCATATGGACTCAAATTTTTGACTGTAAAGATGGAAGTTTTATTGTACGCTATAAAGTTTTTAATACTTGTTCTAACATTAATATTAAAGTAAAGATTAAGGGAAAAGAATTATCATTGCCTCATTCAGAAATCAAAGGTGTGTATGCATGTATCTTTTTTTTTCTTATACAAAATCTTAAGCCTAACAAAGAGATCTTTTTTTAGGTCCTGTTTATGAGGAGGAATGTTACTGTCCAAATCCATCTATCATTAATTGGCTATATCATTATCAATGCAGACAAAATTACACTCAAATACATGATGATCTTTCTCCATTTTTGAATATTGATTTTGATCAAATACGCCAAAGCATTATCAAGAGATATGATCAACCAACCAGTGTTAGCATTTGTCATTATGTATTGAAATCTAACAGAGTAAATATGTTATAAAATACTATCAATCTATAATTTATATTTTTATTTATAGATATCTATCTATCTATCTATTTATAAATGTAACTCAAACTAGATTAAATTAGATTTATAGGCATTGTTATGGTCAATACGTTGGCTTTAAAATATTTATGGATGCCATATTGTTGTCGCTCGTACGTAAAGTGGTACTGCCAGACATTGAATTTTTTGTAAATTTGGGTGATTGGCCACTCGTCCCTGATACGGGCCCGCTTTATCCTATCTTTTCATGGTGTGGTTCTGGCAATACTAAAGATATTGTTATGCCTACATATGATATCACAGAATCATCCATGGAAGCAATGGGAAGGTATAACATGCATTGATAATGTTAATAATCTAAATTATCATTTTATTTGCAATATTATATTCCTGAAAAATAGGGTAATGTTAGATACACTCTCCGTACAAGGTAACACTGGATTGTCATGGGAAAATAAGACTGAACAATTATTTTGGCGTGGACGTGATTCCAGAAGGGAACGGCTAGATTTAATAGATATTTCAAGAAAGCATCCAGAGCTCTTCAATGTCTCTATTACTAATTTCTTCTTCTTTAGGGATGAAATGGATAAATATGGGCCTACACAAAACCATGTATCATTTTTTAATTTTTTTAAGGTAAATACAAAAAAGTTAAATCTCTTTATCAAAGTTATATTCTTAGAGGTAATTATACATTATCTTATCGCAATATCTGATATATGTGTATATAAGCGATATAAGCCCTGCTACAGAGTTTGGCATGGTGTGGTTCTGGCAATACTAAAGATATTGTTATGCCTACATATGATATCACAGAATCATCCATGGAAGCAATGGGAAGGTATAACATGCATTGATAATGTTAATAATCTAAATTATCATTTTATTTGCAATATTATATTCCTGAAAAATAGGGTAATGTTAGATACACTCTCCGTACAAGGTAACACTGGATTGTCATGGGAAAATAAGACTGAACAATTATTTTGGCGTGGACGTGATTCCAGAAGGGAACGGCTAGATTTAATAGATATTTCAAGAAAGCATCCAGAGCTCTTCAATGTCTCTATTACTAATTTCTTCTTCTTTAGGGATGAAATGGATAAATATGGGCCTACACAAAACCATGTATCATTTTTTAATTTTTTTAAGGTAAATACAAAAAAGTTAAATCTCTTTATCAAAGTTATATTCTTAGAGGTAATTATACATTATCTTATCGCAATATCTGATATATGTGTATATAAGCGATATAAGCCCTGCTACAGAGTTTGGTGTATATTTTTTTATATTAATCAGAGAAAATTGTTCTTTTCTATTTCTTCTAAAATGTATTATAATTTTGAAATTGTACATATATACATATAAAAGCTTTAGAAATGTAGAAACAGTAAATATAATATTAAAGTTTAAACATGTTAAAAAAGAGAAATTAAATTTGTATACAAAACTTTGTTATATATATTTATATTAATAATCTCTTATATTGACTCTGTATAATTTTTTCATAGTACAAATATCAACTGAATATTGATGGCACAGTAGCAGCATATCGATTCCCATATTTACTTGCTGGAGATTCTTTGGTATTTAAGCAAGAATCCAATTATTATGAATTTTTTTATAAAGATCTTATACCTGGATTACATTATGTACCTGTAAAAAGTGATCTCTCGGATCTTGTCGAAAAAATTATGTGGGCAAAGGGACATGACGAGGATGGATTGAAGATTGTTAAATCTGCCAGACAATTTGCAAGGGACAATTTATTACCACGTGATATATTATGTTATTATACAGTTTTATTTCATGTATGTGAGAAAGTCTTATTTTAGATATTTTTCTCAGATATATCTTTGCCAAATAATATAATTTTTATATTTCAGGAATGGAGTAAACGCTTAAAGAGTAAAGTTGAAATACTAGATAATATGGAAGAAGTACCACAACCTAGTCATTCTTGTCAGTGTCATTTTAGCAATTTAAACTTTAGAGATGAGTTGTAGAATTTAACATTTTATTATTAATTTATACAATGGAAATCCACATTGTCATATGAGTATCATGTATGCACATCTGTTTAGTAAGATTTTATATCTATCATTAATTGTATGCGTGTGTATATGTTAAAAATAAAAAGAAATATGGATATCACATCAAACAGATAACTCTACTATTTAATGAACTTATTTCTTTTACAACACATGTTTTCTTGTACACACACAATTTGTTAACTATTTTTATATCATTTAATATTTTTATTTAATCTAAAATTGTTATGAGAACTTGAACAAGATACACATTATTTGTACAATTTTATATATATATATATCTCAACATCTTCCTTGAAAAATATTTATGGAATGAAGACAGAGAAACGTCAAAAATTTGTCGTACTCCTTTTTTAATTGTATCGCGAATTCCATTGCGAATTATGTGTGTAATATGGAAAAATTTATACATACATTCACATTATATATATATCAATTATGAAATTAAACTTCATTATATCAATTATACAATGACAATACACAAACAAAAAATTAGGACAAATATTTTCTTATATATGGTATATTTGTACCATTTCATTATAATTTTCTTTCACTTTCAATTTATATTTATTCTCTAGTTATATGAATAAAAAATTATGTATATATTTGTAATAAAAATAAGATTTGAATGTTATCATTTTTTCTGTATTTAAAATAGT
>NW_021849582.1:620853-621152 GCF_003651465.1 Formica exsecta | reverse complement strand
AAATATATATATATATATAAGTTACAAATCTAATGATAAATCTGTAATGGATATCTATATTATTTTTTGTGTGCGAATATAGAGATAACATTAAAACAAAAGATCGAGAAACAATATGTTTAATTATAGTATTTATTATTGTGTGTGTACGTTTTTCAGATTAAAAGTTTCACCACAAGAGTTACAAAAGTCATTTGGAATATTTGGCATATTCCATTTTAGATTTAACAATATAAAAAAAGAGTTTTGTTTTTTTATATAATTTAAATTATATATATGTATGTATATAAATATAAACA
>NW_021849582.1:602960-620583 GCF_003651465.1 Formica exsecta | reverse complement strand
ATAAACAAAATTATATATAAATTACTATAGATTATACATCACCCATTAAAATATGTAAATATTGAAAACTATCGACAGTTGTATTTATGTTCAACTGTATATTTATTATAGCAACTTTCGAGAATTTTAATTTATACCTAATTTTGTTCTAAGCATTTTTTTTTTTTATTACGATGTTAGATGTAATATATCACCAAAGATTGAATTATAAAGTTCTTCATACAATTCTTTGTAATCTCATCACTGGTGGAATCCTTTGTATTCATGTTAATATGGATATTCATAATATTTATATTAATATAATATTGTGAATTTATATTAATAATAATAATAAAGTACATTAACATACACAAAATGTAAATAAAAATGTAAATGAAAATATGCTCAATATACACATTAATCTAAGATCTATTTAAATTTAAGAATTAATGTATTTTATTGTGTTGGTGGTTGATAACCATAACCTCCATACTGATTAGGTGGCGGTGGCCCTTGTGGTCCTGGTGGAGGTGGCATGTGTCCACCAGGTGGTCGTGGAGGATATTGTGGATATCCTTGACCTGCTGGCGGTGGAGGGTAACTTTGAGGAGGATACTGCGGATGCCCATAGTGTTGTCCCCCTTGTGGTGGATGTGGACTATAAATCTAGAATTTTCAATATACAAATATATATAATAAATAAGATAAATGCATTATTTAGTCATATCTGTATCATACGACACTTTTTCACATATAAATAAATACAAAATTTTCGATAATAACTTATATAATTAAGGAAAATATAATGTAATGAATCTCTCTATCTCTCTCTCATGTTGTAAAACAAATAATAAATATAGATGGTTAATTGCTTAGTTAGTTCAATGTATCTAAGTATAAATATCTTGAACAATACCTGTGGTTGCCCTCCTGGTGTTGGTGGAACATATGTTTGCGTAGTAGTGGGTCCATAAGCGGGTTGTTGTTGAGGACCTGGTGGTGGGGCGGGACCTTGCGGTGGTCCAGACGGTGGTTGAAATCCACTCGGGGCTGGACTCTGAGACGGCTGCTGTTGCGTCTGCGGAGCTGTTTGCGACTGTTGCTGAGATTGTTGTGGTGGCTGATGCGGCGATTGATGGGAAGGCGGTTGATGGGACGACTGATGTGATGGTTGATGGGGTGATTGATGCGGGGTGTGCGGTGGCTGATGTGGTGATTGATGCGGCGGCGGCGGATGCGGGGGGTGCGACGTCGGATGAGGTGTTTGATGAACAGAATATCCAGAAGGGGCCGGCGGAACCGGGGGTGCATAACTTCCAGCCTGCGATGTTGGTGGCGGACCACTACTTGGCGGATACGTCTGTGTTGAGGCAGACGGCGTGCTTGTTGGCTGACTCTGAGCATAAGTATTGCCGCCGCTCGCGGAGGAAGTACTAAATGGCGGAGATGTAGAAACGGGACCGTACTGTGTCGCCCCAGGACCTGGGCTCGGTTGGCTAACATAGTTGGGCTGAGGACCCGTATTTTGCTGAGATCCAGGTTGAGGGGGTTGAGTCGTGCTGGTTGTCGGAGGTGGTGGATAATTTTGCGGCGGAACATTATTCACATATGCCTGTGAGGATGGAGGGGGATAATTTCCAGGTTGTCCAGCGGCGTATGCATTTTGAGGTGGAGCTTGGGACGGAGGCTGCTGATAATTTGGTTGTGGACTAGGACTGCCATATTGTCCTGGTTGTTGTTGTTGTTGACTACCTGATGAGAAATTTTGCTGAGAAGCATTTGATGGTGGATAACCTTGCTGATTTGGCGGTGGAGGTCCGTATCCGGAAGGTGGCTGAGTCGTGCCCGGCGGTGGATAACCACCTGGTTGTGGACCATAGCTGTTCACTGTAGTTGGAGGACCATAATTTGGCTGCGTTGCTGGATTATATCCTTGTTGCTGAGAAGTGTTTGGTGGTCCATATTGGTTTGGTTGACCAGGAGTGTATGCAGATCCTTGCGGTCCTTGGTAATTAGAGCCAGGATTCTGACTGGCATATTGAGCAGGATAACCTTGCTGAGAAGGCTGTTGAGGATAACCTTGTGGGCCTCTATATTGTTGTGGACCTGGTGCAGTTGGAGGTCCTATATTAACAAATTAAAATATCACATGATAAAATATTACTTAATCTCAATCATTTAGCTCGAGATTATATTACAATTATATGTCAGATTTGATTAATATTTAATTACAAATCTGAAATAAATTCAAATTAGGAATATAAAGAAATTTCCGCCAATAGATTTAAACTAGAAAGAAACATACTATTTATGGAAGGTCCTTGACCAGGCATCACAGGTCCACGATAACCTTGTGCTATTGGTTGACCTTGATTAAAACTCGACATTGGCATAGTTGGCTGTGTATTTGGAGTCATTTCTCCTCCAGGACTAGCCGAAGCACCTGGACCACTTGGAAGCCCTTGTGGATTCATCATAGCATGCTGAGGACCATTCGGAATACCTTGAGGTAGCTTGGAACAAAAAATCTAATTAAATCCTACAATTGTTCGCAAAAATTTTATTTAACTTTATGATTTTATTGGATTAAACGATTTTTATTAATGAATGTTTTTTTGTTCTGAGATTTGTTGCTTACAGGTAATAAAGTTTGAAGATTCTGATTCACATCTGCAATAGATGCTAAATATACCAAGTTGCGATGTAACATTTGCTGGTATCTGAAAATTAAGTCTAATAAATCCCAAAATTAAAAAAAAAGATTGTTGATAATATTAAAAGAATGCATTTCTTTTCAATACTATAAAAAATAGCTTAGTAGCCATTATCTTGGTAAGAATTAAAATATTTAATTCCTATAGTATCTCCGGTAAACAGAAAAGTTTGTGCAGCTTTTATAATAGAGAATTGCAGCAGAAAATTGCACAAACTTTCTTTATTAATTATTAATACAATGTCGTTTCATAGACAATTGATTTAATTTCTACTAGAATTAAAAATATACAATATATCTGAAAAATATTGTACATTATCGTTTATTATTACGTACTGTACACATTCCTGTGCTTTGCCTTTATTTTGATACTCTTGAATCATTTGTATAAGTTGGCTATTCTCGTCAAGCATCTAGAGAAATGTATAAATGTATATATATACATAATTACAATTCTTAAAACAGTAAAATATATATATGTATCTCATATTTTACTTTTTTAATTATATATAAGTGATATATTTATTAGTTTATTTATAATAACTGCTTTTTTTTTCAAAGCTATAGTCAATTCCTTTACCTTCTGTATTTGAGCAGGATTTGGAGGGGGCCTACCACGTTGCGCAAAGGTCACAGACATTTTTTAAACAATTAACGATTCGTCTGTTCAATAAAAAAGATCGACACAATTCAAGAGATTTACTCTCGACGAAGATTTATCTAAAAATGTTTCACGTGCATGATACGTCCATTTTCGTCATATTTTCGGAGCATGTTCTTGCGATGACAACTTATCCAAAAGTGTAGAGATTATTTACACAGGATTACTGAAAATCTCGCGAAAATTGATTGACTCGCGCATTAACTAACCACAAACCGCTCGTCCGTGCAGCATATTTTTGTTATAATATAGCTTATGCGTATGATCGGCAATTATCGGTAATTATTCTGCGAAGTATGTATCCAATTTCGGGAACGAAAGAGAGACAAGAGATTGGATCATTTCCGAAATAGAGAGCTTGGGAAAGCAACGCCACTGACGGCGAATATCAAAGCTTGCGGCTTTTTCTTTGACAACCATAGAAATATAAACAAATATATATTATATAGTAAATTTTAATAAATAAATATATATATATATTTATTTATAAAAAATATTTATTATAATTATTATAAAGACGAGATTGTGTGTGTGCTCACACATTGAATTACGTTCGAAAATTCTATTCGTTGAATAGCATCAAGTGATTTTTGTTTGACCAATCAAAACAAAGAAATTTTCGTTTTTTTTTGTTCTGATTGGTCAATCAAATGCTACTCTACGTGACGCAATCGTTCAATAAGCACTGTGCACACGAATATCGCTTGCATAAATTACGGTCAATTTCAGAACAGATTCTAATTCAAAAAATTTTGCGCATTACTTTTTTATGACATTACGTGTGATATGTGATGTGACACGGATGTAATTATACATCTGCGAATTTTGCGAAGAAAGTACAAAAAAAAGATGTGTATAAAGATAGAAAAGATAATATAACGTTTGAAATTAATAAATATCTTTATCTACATACTAAAAAAAAAAAGAATCCGGCATATGCAACCGGTACACAGTGTAAATTTGTGCTTTATCATGTTGATATAATTACGTGTACAAATGGCTTTGACAAAAGTGAGTAATTATTTTGCATTATTGGCAAAGTGTAGTACAATATTGTAAAATTTGTGAATTATATATAATGGCTCATTATTTCCGCAGATTGAATTTGCGGTACATATGACATGCGAGAAATGTGTCGATGCAATTTCCAAGAGTGTGGCAGATCTGAAGGGTATCCGAAATATTGATATATCATTGGAACGTGGCACTATTATCGTTGAAACCGATCTACCTTACTCTATCATACAAGAAAGAATCGAACAAACTGGAAGGCAGACAGTGTTGAAAGGATATGGAGGTTTAAATATACTTCTTTTATTATGATAGTATATTATATTTTAATTATATATTGTAAAAAGGCATATTTCCTTTTATATCTATCATTTATTTCATTCGCAATTTTTCCAAGACTACTTATCTTTGATCTTTTGTTAGTATGCAAAATGTGCTGAAAGCCTTGATGAATCCAACTTATCATCCAAATCACAAAAGTTTAAAAATATCAAAAAGGAAAAAAGATTATATTATGTAGAAAAAGCTTTCTATCTATTATTATTATTATTATATGTATTTTGCGTATGTATATATATAATTACGCTTGACTAACTTATTATTATTAAAATTTTATTGTATTTAATTTTTACAGATGGATTAAGCGCTGTATCAATGCTGGGTGGAAACTCAGGATACAGTGTAGGTGATCTGATCAAAGGTGTAATAAGATTTGCACAAACTCCAAAGGGATGTATCATAGATGGTACAGTTGATGGATTAACTCCAGGAGAGCATGGTATACATATACATGAATGTGGTGATATATCTAATGGCTGTGATAGGTAAGTCAGTGTACAAATAGAAATTTCCAGATAAATACTCTGAACAATTTTTATTTTTATTGTAGCGTAGGTGAGCACTTTAATCCAAATAATTCTCCACATGGTGCTCCCGAAAATGATCTGTCTCAGAGGGTAAATATAAAAAGCTACACACATTTAAATTTCATAAATATATGTCCCATATAAGTTTTATTATAATATTGTTTATATAATTACAGCATATTGGTGATCTTGGTAATATCTTAGCAGACACTACAGGCCGAGCTACTTTTCGGAAGATAGATAAGTACCTTAAAATATCTGACATCATTGGTAGATCGCTCATTATTACCAATGACTCAGATGATTTGGGAAGAGGTGACAATCCAGAATCCAAAATAAATGGAAACAGTGGAATTAGGTACAAATGGAATAAATTAAATTATTGTATCAAAGCTTTGATTATTACTTACTGTTTTAAATTAAATTTTTTTTTCTTGTACAGGCTGGCTTGTGGTATTATAGCCAGATCTTCTGGATTATTACAAAATACGAAAAAAATTTGTGCATGTGATGGTCTTACAATATGGGATGAAAGAGATCGAGCGCTTGCAAATAACCATGGTATCAAAAGTTATACAGAATTGAATGAGAAAATATGCACATTAATTTGAATATCCCAGAAAAAAGAAAAAAATCGTTTCTCGAAATTTAGTTATATATCAAAATTTGTTATATAGTATTGATTGTTAGTTTTAGAAATCTTCTAATTATATTAATAACATTTAATAAACTGCAATTTTTTAATTAGTCTATAAAACTTTTTTTACATATTTAAATTATTGCACACGATCAAAATTTCTTAGCAACTAATAATTAATAACTTATAATAACAATTTCTTTAAAAGTATTTTAATTACACAAAATAATTTATATATGACTTTTCTTCTTTTTCAGCAAATTTGTAATTAACATGAAGATATAACAACTGATCTAACAAAGAATACATTCCATATTTAGAACTTTGAAAGAATAAAGATATATAAATATATTTTTAATTTTCTTATTTTTCTTTCTTTCCGGCAAATTTATAATTAACATGAAAATATAACAACTGATCTAACAAAGAATACATTTCATTTTTAGAACTTCTTTGGAAGAATAAAAATACTTACTGGCTGTGAGATATAATATTTAATCAGTATTACTGTATATACCAATCATTTTATTTCAATTAGAAGTATATGATACATTATTTTTTTTTATAATAGAAAGATATTCTTAATGTAATACAAACGTCCTACATAATAGATATATATGTGATAGAGAATTTATAGAATTATATTATTTAAAAAATTTAATTGTATCACTAAAATAATTTAATCTTATATTTTTTTTGGATTGAGGTTGGTGTGTTTGTTTAAAACATATATGGTATACATCATTATATATCGATACAAAAGATATGTTTATATTACTTTAGATGTAGTTAGGCATGTTGTTGAAATCGGCCTGATTTCTTTTTGGCAATATTAAATGTGTTACACCAGCATTTATTGTCTAAAAAAAAAGAATGTTTTATTAATTTTAATAATTGACTAAAATTAAATCGAATAACAATTAGTTAATTATATTTTTACTTACTGCAACAGTTTTTCCCATGATACTTCTGACAGGAAGTATCTGACTTTTCAAATTTAACTTCCCTGATACCTTGACCATTTGCTAATGAAATGAGTGCCGTAGTAACAGCTATCCCGGCACAAGCCCTATCTTTTATAATAGCAGTCTCAGGCAAATGTATGTGTAGATGTGAGTCCTGTAAAAAGTACATTGTTCCATTTCCCCACATGCCTCAGAAAGAAGTTTCATTATACTATAAATAATTTCTCCTATCTTATTCCCACGTTAACCTGTTATTGGCCAGAATTACTGATCAAACCCAAATCGGAAAACCTGTCATTTCGTGGTTTCCTTGAAATTTTTTATCCTCCGTTAGTTGCGATATGGCAGTCTCAATAAATGTTATAGATTCACCTATATTGGCTTTCTTCATCAGTCCCATTGTTACGCCGGAAGGCCTAAGGGTTATATATCCTGTCGAAGTGCGAAAAGTTGGATTTTTCGACATCATGCAATCCGAATTTTCTTGCGGTGACTATATCTGTGACTTGCTTCTTAGAATGAAACTTGATTTTAGATATAATTTTCTTTATATTATTTTTCATTGTTACTTCTCCACGATAAGCTAATGTGTTCATCATTGTCGCTAGGAATTGCATGATTTCTATAAAACAGGGAGAATTCACACCTTGGCAGAAAAGCAGAAAGCAGAAAAACAGAAGCCAATCAGAACTCGTGCTAGAAAAGCAGAAGCCAATCAGAACTCGCGCTGAAAATAAGCAGTACATTCTGCTTTTTTAGCGAGAGTTCTGATTGGCCTCTGCTTTTCTGCTTTCTGCTTTTCTGCCAAGGTGTAAATCCGGCCTTAGAGAGAAATAAACTTAGTAAAATTAAATTATCCAGATAAAAAAAAAAGTTATTTTATCTGAGAGGAACCTGATTGGACGAGTTTCGTGGCGAAGAATCTGCCTGACATTACTCACCGCTGGAATAACAAAGATTCTTATATCGCATGATAATTTGAATGAAGGTTATAGCATATAAATACAGGCTGCGGTCGGGAAGACGCTAGAAATGCTTCGAAGCATTGCATTAACCAATCAGAATAAATAAATATTTACTCTTTTTGTGCTGATTGGTCAATCAAACGCTTCGAAGCATTTCTAGCGTCTTCTCGACCGCAGCTCTTGTCAGCTAGCAGCTATTGTTGGTAATTTACCATGGCATCATAATTGAATATTCACTATTACTTTTACATATTGCATATTATTATACATAAAAATAGTATCAAACAACGAATTAGAAATTTTAAAGTGATTATAAAAAGTATTATGACTTGTCAGAAATAGTAATCGCTAGAAACAGTAGGTTTGATTGATGAAGAAAACGTAAAAAAAAACAAAACATCTCTTTAGGTTAGATTCAATCTCAAACATCTTGTACATAATAAGTAAAATTAAGGAAAAAATAATTTAAAGAAATAAATTACTATAAACATGAATAATACCAGTATTTAATTTTTTTTTTACAGAAACTTAATTCAATGTGGATATAATTCCCACGAATAAAGATTTAGATAATCAACTTTTAGAGAATGGGGATTCCTGGATTAACAACATACATATCCAATCACTCTGATGATTATCTTGAAAATTATGCTCTACACGATACTTATTTAGTGATTGACGGCAATAGTATAGGATGTCAATTGTATAATTGGTATGCAAGATGCAACTGCGCCTTTGGCGGCGATTACGACAAGTATGCACAGTGTGTAGCAAATTTTTTTGATGAACTCTTTATGTGCAATGTCACTCCATTGGTCTTAATCGATGGCGGTTGCGAAGATAAGAAACTGAAGACGATCATATCCAGAACTAATGAGAAGATTGGAATAGCATCGCATTACACACCACAATCTCAACAAAGAACCAAATTCTTTCCTCTACTTATAAAAGAAGTTTTTAAAGATGTCATGAAAGAGAAAGGCGTCAAGTATACGCAATGTATATTTGAAGCGGATAATGTTATAGCTGCAATAGCGCGTATTCTCAACTGTCCTGTATTAAGTTACGACTCCGATTTCTATATTTATGGATCATTGTATATACCATTCAGTACATGGGAAAATAATGTTCCTAATCCAGTAGGTCGAGGTTATATGAAACGTTGCAAGATTTATTGTGCAGAAAAACTTTTCCGAGTTTACAATGGATTAAATCAATCTTTGTTGCCTCTGGCAGCAATATTATTGGGGAATGACTATGTGAAACAACATACGTTTAAAAACTTTTTTCGTCATTTGAAATTACCACGAGCAGGAAAAAAGAAGTACAATGAGCAACAACGACGTATAGATGCTACATTTAATTGGTTACGAAGACACAGCTTAAATCAAGCTGTAATAGGAATATTGAGTAGATTACGAAAACGGGAACGCAGACATGTATTAAATATAATAGAAACTATAATAAATGGTTACATCAGTGCTTCACTGAGCGTGTTACATATACTAGATGTTCCTACAGAGAATTTTTCAAGAGCAAATATACAAGATGCATTCAAAACGTACAAATTTGAAGGTGACATATACAATCTGACATACATTGAGGAAAAGCTAAATGAAGCAAATCTAAGTGACGACGACAACGAAACAGACGAAAAAGAAATAACAACCATACTTGAAGAGAAAGAGGTGATTTCTAATGAATTGCTGGTCAACAATTTGCCTCAATGGTTTATTAATGAATTCAAACTGGGCAAATATCCTTCTTATTTCATAGATATAATAGTACGGAAATTATATGTTTGCCCCACACAAGTAGAAGACTTTTTTTGTGTCTCGTCTGTCGTTGCAAGTTTAAAAATTATAGGTGTTATTTATGGATTATTGATATCAAGTATTGACGAAAGAAAGACCTGCATGGAATATATGACCAGAGATGAGAATAAGAAAATTAAGCGTTATCAGTTAGAATACAATGATAATATATTAGGTTGTAAATTACCATCTTTGTTTAACTTGAGAGAATTACCTATTATTATTAGAAGAGAAATTTTAAATACCACTTTGGGAATTGCTGATGAAAATTATATACAGGAAATTCCATCATATTGGATGTTATATATCGCGACCATGAAGTATTGGATAGATCAACAACAAGAATCATTTAAATTTACTTGTCATATATATTCCTTATTATTCGCTATGTTATTTAACATAATAGATCACAAAGTAGGCCCGTATAGAAATTTAAACAAATTTTATCATAGATTCAGTAAAACTGTGGAAAATATTAAATATGCGAGAAAAATGAGAAACTATCGGCCACAATATTCAATCGATACTACACTAGTAAATGCATTTCATGAAGTTAATGCAGATGACTGCTTGATTGCAGCTTCATTTTTTATATCTAATTTCGAAGTTGATCAAAAATTATATTTACAACCAAAACGGTTCAATATTACAGTTGTTCATGGTTTTGCAGAATTTCAGAATTGTTTAAGGCACAGTATGAACTTAAATGCATTATTGGAATATCCATATGAACAAACCAAGGTTGCTAATGTGTTTAATGGTACATTGCTATATAATTTATGTAGCAATTTTAAAAGGCGCGACGATGTTGAAGTTTATATTAATTCGATTTTGCAAAGTTCTCCGAGTTTATCGCATCTATTTAATATACTTTTATTAAAAGTCAAACCTCTATTTAATACAGCATTGGAAAAGAAATCTAGTAAATATAAAAAGCAAAAGACAAAAAGATATGAAAAAAAAGAATCTACTACACAGGAAGATCATGAAAAAGAAACAATAAAGACATGTGAAAGTACCAGCGAAGAAACTTTTTATGATGTAAATAACTCTTTTTCCGTTCTTGGTGCTACACAATGTTAGACTTTCTATTGTATATAATCAAGTTGCATCTGTATGTATCAGAATTATGTATATCTATATTTTATGTACTATATTTTATAAATAAACAAAATTAATTTATATATAATATTACTTTATATAAATATTACATTTTTTGTTGATAGAATAAAAAAAAAAACTTGTGTATCAGTACATAAGATATGTATTGGAAAGATGTGTTACAATGCGGCATAAAATGATTTAACATCAACGTTTAATTTTTACGCGTTTTACAATTAGAAAAAAAATCTATAAATCCTCACTGCTATCGGTTTCATTAGTATTAGAAGAACTTGCATAATCCTTTTGTTTCCGGCGCGACATTGATCGCTTAACGTCAGCCTTTTTCTTTTTTCTCACGTTACGCAATCGATTATTCTAAACGAATAGAAAAAAAACAACGATTTTTTTGTTATGCAATATAAAGATCGGCATAAAAAAAAAGAATAATACTTATATTACATTTTTATACATTTCCCAGAATGCGCTGATCGCTGTTTTAGTAATGTTAGCCTCCTCTCGTAAAGTCGGTATGCAATATTGGTCGTCGCCGTGTTTGGCGAGGAGTCCGACACAAACAGCATACTTCAATTTCTCCTGCAATTCTTGCTCGAGAGCTTCGAAGTCTCTTTCAACCGGATAGTATCTTCGTATAAAATCTTTTAAATTCTTTGATTTAACAAATAGTTGACGTTTTTGTAATTCTTTTACAGCTGTACGTAGCATTTGTGGCGTTATAGAGACTTTCTCTCTCTCCATCTGAATATAAAATATAACTGTATATTTCGTAAGAATATTGGATTGACAAATTATTTAATTATTTTCAAAATTTCACATATATATTTAAACAAAAATGAAAAATTTATTTATATATATTTTAAGTATTTTTATCACGTGATTAAAAATATATATAAAGATCATGTTAACTTTAAAACTATAATAAAATTATTACTTTTAATGAAATTTGGAAAAAAAACAAAGATTTTTTAATATATATTATTAAGAAAATAGTTTCGTAATATTTAAATTTGACAATTTGTCTATAATATGTGTCTGATAAATTATCATTAAAAATGTTGGTATTAGTGCAACTATATAATTTGGACATTTGTTAAACTATATTATTTTATTGAATTTAAAGTTTCCAAAAATTACATAAATATGCTTACTGATTTAAAAAAATTGTGGATAATTATGTTGAATGTAATGTCAAACAAAGTGCATAGATTATTTTATATACAAGTTTGGTACTATTGCTATCGTCGAGATATCACATGAATAAACTTATAATTCTCGGCGATAAATAAAATAATATCGTAAGTTCTCTTTATTGGAGTTCTAAAGAAAATTTTTATCAATATTATGTAAACATAGAATATTTTGTCCTCTAACCCGAGTTAACCGATATAAACAATAACAGAATTTATTAATTTACATAAAACATATAACAATTTAATATAAGCAAGATAATATTGTAAACTTGAGATATCACATTGAAATGAAATTACAATATGCTATACATTATATTGTATATTAATACAGAATTAAATATAAGAAGGTTTATAATAAATTAGCTACAAAACTGACGACACTGAACATTTTTACAACAATCATACGATTATATTACAATTTGGTACTGATGGGTTGCAATAAAAATTGGATTAGTAATTCGAGAACACTATATCTTCACACATTAATTAAGCTCTATATACAATATAAGCTCATATAGACTGTTAGCTTCTGTACTTGACATTTTGCATTTTTGCAACTATGACAAAATATCATTGCACTGAATCTACGTTGCGTGGATTCTTTTAATATTTTATTTCTACATAGACGAATGTGTTCCACAAATATTGTTTTAAAATAAAAATTATATTATTATATTTTCCCGATATGATTTTCCTCACCACGATGATGAAATAGTACCGACACCACGCTGTGAGAATTTTAAGACAAAAAATTGATATACATAATTCAAGTGACGAGTTACATAAAACAATGTTACTAAATTCCTCAACCCTTAGTAGGATTATTGCTCCATACACTTACAAAGTATTGCACTAAGAAAACGATAATAATAATAAGTATAGTATCCACGAAGCTCTTGAACATACTTATGTTGTGATGCTGTTCACCGGATTCTCTTTGCTTCTTGCAAACTTGTTCTACAATCTGCTGTATACGATTTAGTTTTTCACCATGTTCTAGCATTTGACTCTCTACTTCTTTCATTATGACTATTATTCTAAAAAGAATAAATTTATATATATATATTTATTATATATATGAGATTACAAGAAACTTTGTTTTATGTATAAAAATATTGTGCGCATTATTATAAATATAGATAATATTTTTTGTTATATTTAAACAATCTTACCTAGCACTCGAACGTCTTCTCTTTCCTAATGATTGACTAGAATCGCTATGCGCCTCTGCGGACGAGCTCCCAGAATCATGAGCTGTTTCTGACATAGGCATATTATTAGATAGCTGTCTTTTTGAAGATTTGAGCACTGATAAGGATGAACGTGACTCAGCTTGTAGTAATGGGATCTGCAATGATTATTATTTGCATACAATTAGAATTAATTACAGGTTTATATATGAAATGTATATATGAATAATAAATAATACATAATTACATTTACATATATTATGATGTTGATTGAAGAAAAACGAAAATTTTACTTATGAGAAATGTTAAAAATTGTATAAGAAAAAAAATATTAGCATTTAATTAATATTAGCATTAAGATTAACATTTTTTCATTAACATTATGCACAATTTTTCATGTGTATTCTTCAATCGTATTAGGTTGCAAGTTTATCTTTATTCTTTGTTTTTTTTTTGTTAGAATCTCGGTGCAATTCTTTATGTTACATTTCTTTTTTAATAAAAGCACCATATGCCATATGTGTCATATATGATATGTGTAAACTAATATTTAAGAAAAGATGATAATATGTGCAAGACATTTAAAATTATATACAAGTTTAAATACAGAAGATTATATAAACAATTATATAAATCTTTATTGAAACTTTTCAGAATATATGTATTTAAAACTTACTTTGAATGTAATAATTTCAGATTTTTCAAACTTGTGCGAACTTATAATGTAGAGTTCTAAGACTAAATAAATATATCGATTTACAGAGAAGCAATGTTAAATTAATTAATAAATACGATACTAAAAACTAAACCAACCAACTGCAAATCGAGCGAAATAGGTTTATTATAAATATCGAAAATGTATACAGTCTATTCAAATCCATTGATAGCAAATAAAATAAGATAGAGTAATATATGTAATTGCTCGGTAGCACTGTCGAAAAAGAAGAAAAAACCACAAAGCGGTTAAAAGTAATGTTACTTATATGTATACAGATGTTAAAACAGCATGCAAATTAGCTCTTACATCGCTGTACCTGTGATTGTGGTTCAGTAGACACAATACTGCCAGTACGCATAATAGGTGTTTTATGCCTTGTCTTTGTGCGTACTATATAATTCTCTTCATACTGTACTACATCGTTTCTCGGATCCCATGGTCTTACATCGGCATGCCGATAGACCCAATTTCCCGTTATAATATCCTAAGTAATGATAAATTATATTATTTTACAAAAATATCAAATATTTGTCATAATATCAATAAATATAAATATAAAAGCGACGTACTTGAAGAAAATATTTTGGAATCCATTCTTGCCCGCGACTTTTCCGCTCTTTAGCACGTTCCCTTTGTGCTTCCTCGAGTCGAGTTTTAGCTTCAGTCGCAGCGAGTTGATCATCTCTATTAATGGCTTGTGTAACAGCATACCACAATTTTTCACTTTCCCATGGCCCCTGATATTCCAAAGGAACAGTGTATTTTTTTAACCTTTTCTTGCGTATTTCTGGAGTTGGATTGAAGAATATATTTTCTTGCTGTAAAATAAAAAGATATATGTTAATACTTAGCTAAGAAATTATCGATTAAGATTTAACTTACTCCTGTTCGCTTGTCCGTTATTGATATTATATATTTTTAATAATAAAAATTTCTTAAAAGTGTTATATATTTTTTTAAATATATTATACACAATTTTATTGTGTGTGATATATAATTTTGGTATATTGCGTAAAAGCGCAATATGCCAAAGTTAATAATTCATTAAATAAAATATAATAATACTGTTTGTTACCTTGAGTTTAAATTCTAATTCGGTATGATAGCCGGTTTTCTCGCATATTATATTAACTTTTCCACCAAGTTCCATAGACAATGTTCCCATAAGAATACCTTTACAATGCGCATAAGGTATTGTCATTGTATAATCTTCACCTCTTGGTAGCATTGTTAATACAGCAACACCATCTAAAACTGCGGAGGTTGAATTTCCTATAACAAAATTTGTACTATAAGTTACATTGTTACTGAATAAAAGTATTAATACAGAGCATTATCTCATTCTATATTAAATAGCAAAGAAATACTTGCCATAAAATTTAGACTTTGCAATAATCGTAGCACTAATAGTAAATCCATCTTGGCGATTCGTCACATAGAATCCTGAGATGGGTGGATGATGTGATAACTAGCAAAGACATTTAGACATATGTATTAAGATGGAACATATAACACAATATATAAATAATAATATTAAATATTTTTGGAGAATTGTTACTTGTTCAGCTAAGTAGAATGTTCTTGAACCATTAACATGTTGCCAATAGCAACGGAATGTTTCACCTAAAAGCGGATTGTATGGCTTTTTTAGGCCTTGTGGTTTCTTATAAAATCCCGATAAGTACCATTTTACTACAGCCTTCATACGTGTAAATGCATCATCTTCCAATACTGCTCTGTAAAATAAAATAAAGCTCAGAAATTTAGATTTCTTATATGTGGCCTAGAAACATAAAAATTATAATTGAAATATATTATACTATATCTTATACTAACTGAGACAATAAATCGGCGTGATAATAAGAATCGGCCAGTTTTTCCAGAAATGAACGTGGTTCTAAAATAAAAGTTGGCAATACCACCTTGGACAGATCCATGCCAGGACGAACTTGTTTCATTAAGAACCATATCAAAGATTTTTGCTCTTCTTGTAGCTCCGTAACAACTTCACCGGCCTATTTATTAATAACAACACAATATAAAAGTAAATATACCAAATGTGTAAAATTCTAAATTTATGATAAAATCAAAATGAGTCGAAAAACTTTGATCAAAAGATCAAAACGCAATAAATTATAAACACGTCGTCAGTGATATTTATTTTCCAATGTGATATGTTTATGTTTTAATTGAAAATCATATTACAATTGAATACTCTTACTGTTCCAAGAACTTCTTTTTCATTAGAAATGTATGGTGTTTCAGTGATCGGCTCTGACAATTGATCTTCTTTGGCCGATGTCTCAGACTCGCTATCTGAAGCACTGATTTCAGCATCAGCTGCTACTCCATTTTCCGGCTGACTAATATCGTCCAGGTCTGTTCGCGAGATGTACACACGATCTAGCGTTACTACTTGACGGGTATTGTACTCTAAGACATATACAGAAGGAACAGTCATGCAACATGCTGGGGAGATTGGTAAGTGAGATGCAGAAGCAGGAAGCTCTGAAGAACCAGACGGCTGATTATCACCATTATCTGGTTCTTCATTGGGAATCAAAGAGACAGCGTTTTCCTGATCTGTGCCAGGTGTCGAAGATCGTTCAAATAATTGTTTCTCCCAATAAGCGACCGCATGATAAAGCTGTTGGAACATTGGAGTTGGTGAGGGACAAACACTCCTAGGATCACGAATTATAGAGGGAGAGAGTGTCTGCGGATACGATAACAAGCGTCTTTGAGGTGTTGTAGGCGTACGCGGGGCATAACGGTTTAAATCTACTATTGGCATAAAAAATAGGTAAGAAATTAGGATGATAAATAAAAAGGGAAAAGTAATCGTAAACAATTATTTATATTTTTTAAACTTAATTATTTAAAATATTAATTTTATATATTAGTCTTTATAAAGCAAGATTTAAATATATGTTTTCTAGAAATACTACTTAAAATATTTTTGCACTGAATATGTATCCAGTATAAACTTGTTAAATCTTAATAATAGTTTTTTGAACAGTTTGCAAACTAGTTTTATTAAGTTTTTGAACTTAAGCAACCAAAAAATAATTTTCTGATTCAAAGATTATAAAATAGATAATAAAATCTTATTTCTTATTTATTTTATGTAATACATACTTTTGAATAAATTAAACTTTAATGCCATTGTAATTAATAAACAATGAGATTATGCAACTGCATTAATGAAAAATATGACATTTATCTATATCTCCCTTATTGTGACCATTTACATGGATAAAAAAAGATTTCAAATCATATTTATATTACATGTGAATTTATATAAATTTCCATATTATTAAGATTTTATTATAATATTTGACTTTTATATAATTATTAAAATTTGCATTGCAACAAAAGTTTGGTTATACAAAACTTGTAAAGAAAAATAAGCAATCTGAAACTAATTACTTTTATCAATAGCATTGAAAATTGACAAATCACCATGCATCATTTACAGATTGTACTTCTTATACAACATATTTTTCTAATTCATAATCATCTTCATCAATCAAATTCTCTATTTATACTGTTCCATCAAAAATCTCGATTGCTGTTCTTCTTTTGTTTTTTTTTCAATATATAATTAATGCATATTATGTTATGTTAATAATGTTGTTTAATAATAAAAATATAGTATTTTTCATAAGATTAAATTTTAGTTAAAACAATTAAAGAAAAATTTACATTTTATGTAACAATCATCCACAATGAAATGTAATTTTGCATAGAAATTTATATATATAACATTAATATATATATATATTCTCTGCT
>NW_021849582.1:600983-602727 GCF_003651465.1 Formica exsecta | reverse complement strand
TAATATATATATATATTCTCTGCTCTCCCAGAGTTAAATTTGAGAGAAATAGAGAGATTTTTCTTTAATAAAAATAGAAAATACAAACACATAATAAAATATTTTTTACTATGGAATTAATTTATATCAAATAAATTTATCTATATATAAAAAATATACATATAAAAAATCTAAAATATCCTGTACATGTGTTGTTTTCCATTCTTGAATATTTTATTTTATAAAAATTTTGTTTTAAACGTAACATATTCCACTATACTTAAATATCGTGAGTAGGAAGCTTTGCCAATGATACTAACCATGGTCATCAAAGTGTTTTTCATAATCAGCTTCGCTCCATTGGGTTTCATGAGTGGTCGTCGTATCGTGTGGTAAAGGACGTGGTAGTGCGCTCGTCGAGCGCACTATTAATGAAGAACAACGTAACGATAATTCAAGTGCATCTAACCAACATTTGCCTGCCGCTTGGGATGGCGCTCGGAAGATTAAGTAAGACGTTGGCAAAGGTTGTACAACGGCGCCTAGAAAATATTAATTTGATTTGTTGATAATTATACGGTTAAAAAATTATTTTTTTTAACATATCTAGTTACATGTGAAATATATATATCTATTAGTGACTTAAAAAAATTAGATATACTTTATTAATATATTACACAAAAAACAAATTATTATTTTAAAACGTAGTCTGATTGATATCCAATTTAGCAAAAATAAATAATAAAAGTGATCTTATTTATAACATATATATATATATATTAATGACTGAGATACAATAACATACCAATAGCTTCTTTTTCTGGTCCTCGAGGAGCCCATATAGATTGTTCCAAAGGATGAAATAATTTAAAACAAAATCCATCTTTCTTACTTGGACGTTCTATGACTTGACATGTATTAAGTAATACAGTTCCCACCCAATGGTTACTCTGTAATAAAGATATAAAGCATAGTTATAAAATGAAAATAAATATGGCATAATTGTGAAGAAAAAAGCAAATATAAACCTTCATTTTTGGACTTTTGTATAGTAGCAATAATCCAGGTTTCAGAATACACCATAATTTGGTCCAACTTTTTAATGTGCCACGAACTTTTAGCCAATCACTCATAACAATAACAGTTGGGTCTTTAAAAGAGCTTAAAAGTTCATTGGCTACTCTTTTCTTCTCCATTCGATAATTCTTTCTTTGGGCCTTATACGATTCCTTTCGTGTTAATTTGCAAGAGTCCAATGACTGAAAAAACATTATTAAAAGGTTTTATATGGTTTTCAAATTAGAAATAGACTATATTTTATCGTATTTGAAATAATAAAAATGCAAGACGTCTATATTTTAATCAGTTATATTTAAAAAGTACTTTGAAATGTAAAAGCTATGTATGTGTTATATTTCATTATACATTAAACATGAGACTGCTAATTAGAATAGTTATCTGTGACAATTAGTTATGATTGAAAACAGAGAATTACCTTGTCTGATGAATTGTCAACTTTTTGACCTTCACTCATTCCGGAAAGTCCTATAACATATATAATTTTGCATTACTTTTTAATAAAATATATTTTATACAGTAATAATCTCTCACACAGATAGTAACATTAAGGAAAAAATACAGAAAAATATATATGCTTCTATAGAACATATATATATAAGTTGTTATATTATAAATAATTGTTTTATGTAAAGTAAATCACAAATTAATACAATAGAAAGGAAAATTTTTTATTGATTAATTAATT
>NW_021849582.1:592044-600800 GCF_003651465.1 Formica exsecta | reverse complement strand
TTAATTATTTATTAATTCTTATTAATAAATCTTTTATATATTATAATATATAATATATTCTTATATTCCATAAACTTATATACAGTTTCCTTAAAGTGTATATATAAATTATCAAGATATGTAAATTCTTATAAAATTAAACTTAATAAGACAAAATCAAGATTTATATTTTTAGGAAAAAATAATGCATGCTCTTACACACTCTGAAAATAAATAAATTACCACACTATAACAAAAAGATGCAAAAGATACATAAAATATTATTTCATTTTAATTTTATATAAATAAAGTTCTCTACTCAAACATTAACTCGATCACAATAATAAAAAAGTAACACAGATGTTATACTTTTCTACATTTTAATTAAACAAATCAAGATAATCATTCTTTTGTCCTGATTTGTATATATCATAAATCTTAATTTAGCTTATTCAGTGTGTATGCACACTGCAAATATAGCCAAAATCAATATTCTTTTTATATGCTTCATGTGTCTGAAGTAAGATCTATAAAATAAATATCTCATATAGAAAATAAATATAGAATAATAATTTTCAACATATATAGGTATAATAATAAAAAAACTTATCTTGATTTGTATTATAAGTATATCACAAATGATTTATATTTATATTATAAATTATCCATTTTTTGTTTAAAAATATAATTATTTACTAACGCATTTTTTAGTTATATATACAATATTAAAATCAGATTGTTAAAAAATTAATACTCTTAAATATTATCTTTAGTATTATATTAATATTTAAGCGCTTTTTGTAAGATTTGCATCAAGTCTTAAGAACACATTTTAATCCAATTTTTATTTAGAATTTTTTTTTCCAATGATCTTGGTGCATTATTCTCAAAGACACAAGCCAATTAGATTTCATTGCAATAAAATCACATGCTTAAAGATATTTAATACACAAAAAAATATTTAATATTGAAAATGCAAATTTTACGGAAAAGATGACATGCAATAAATTTTTGTTAAGAGAAAATTACCTTTCGGTTTATAAAAGAATGCAAATCTCATAAAATAATTCATACAATACAATGAAACAAATTCGTATTATCGCACTTATTATACTGGATTACATAATAAAGTTTATATATATGTATGTATATACATATACTTTTATATCAATAATAATTAATTAAATAAAGACTTGCAAGCTTGTTTTGTGGAGAAAGCATGTAAAGTGCAACAAGCGTTAAATAATATTGCTATATAAAAAGTTTAAAGCTTATAAAAAAATATTACACAAATTAAAACATAAACATATATTTAGAAAAGATACATAGAAAAGAGTGCTTTATAAGCCACACATGGTTTCAGAATTTTTCTAGTACACATGTGTACCTATTATACTGCAGAAATAAAAGTAATGCCAATCAAGTTTTGAAAGCTGCTGAAATTTGTTCAATTATCCCAGATTATAGTAATGATGTATTACTTTCGAAAATATTTCTAGGTTTATACCTGGAGAAACTGGAGGTGCACTGGCTGTAATATTTACGCTTGTTGAAAGGGACTCTGTTGATGGAAGTTTAGGTAATGGTGTAGACTGTGCCTGAACGCTGCTTCGTCGAAATTGTCGATCCGCTGGTTCTACATATTTAGCATTCATTCAGTTGCACTCACAGTATTTAATATTGTATTTTATATCATATTAGAAATAGAAATTGTCTCAAAAAACTGATTAATTAATGATTATTCAATAATATGTAACAGTCAGAATTTATATTTCCTACATTACAAACACAAGTAGTATTAACATGTAGTATAACAGAAAGAATATCAATATTATTATTTTCTGCAATGAGTCAAGATAAAAGATGCAAAAAAATACATAATTGTTTACGATAAATTTTAATAAAAGATATTGTTGTACTTTGCTGTAAAAAAGAGAAAAAGATATGCATGCTTGAATTATACATGCACAACAAAGCATGCTACTTTAAATTGTTACATGCAGTCAATTTACAGACAAATGCAAATTACATATTAGAAACTAAATTAATATATTCAAAATACATCAATGTAATATAGATAATAATACACCAACTCATATGGTTACAACAAATGTTACAAATGTTATCTCAATGCAAACCTTATTTAGTAAAAACTTTCTACATACAAATATCTGTATTAAGTTGTTTAAATTAAAGACATTGTTTTTATCATGTTTGTTACCTAGTTTGCTATCTAGTTTTATATATATATATGTCGTATTTTGTATATGAAGTAATTTATATGTTTAAATGATAAAGAGACTTGTCATAAAGAATATTATGTAAAATACTGAAATAGTTTGTTATCTTTTAATTTCATCTGTAAGAATTTTAGTATTCAGTGTAAAAGTGTACACATTGTCTTCATTGTACATTGAAAGAGAGAAATGGTGGAAAGTGGGTCACATAAAGCATAAAGTTATTATGCCACAACAAACTACGGTGCTTATAGTACTAGGGATTCCTACTACAATATGAGAACAGTTTGTTAGACTCTCAAGAGTATTGATCTTCATTTTACCAACAGTCAGGCTTGCTACAGTATGTATTTCATTCATATTAATGAGCTGCCATAACTATGTACCAGACATATCCTCATTGACAAGTTTATAATAACTAATTTTATACGTAAGATATATCACAGATCAGGGAGCTACAATGTATCAAACAGATACAGAAATATGCTATTAATAAATATATTTACATCTCGAATTGATTAATATATTCTCATCACTTTTTAATTTTCCTCAATTAAAATTATTTTGGAATATGTAATAATATTGTAAAAATATTCATCGCATCTTGTGAAATTTATTTGAAAGATAAATTAAATTTTCTTTTTAAAGGAAACTACCATGCATCCATAGATAACAACAGACTATAACATACATAAACTTTGTGGTTTGTATACAAGAGTGTTGATATTATATAAACATGAAGAATTGTATATAATTTGTGACAATATTACATAAACCTTATTGGATCTTACAACACTTTAATAACAGAGAACACAATTTTGCAGAGGCATGCTACTATTATATACACCTACATTCTTAATTCATATAGTTCAAATGTCAATGACAAATAATTTCATAAAGTTCATAAATTATGATTTTTTTTCTAGAAAAATATATGCAGTCTTTATATTCGCGTATACAATTGTCATACATAGTAAGAAATAGCTTCTAATTTTTTACTGTATTTAATTATACTCTCATTACTTTTAATTTTATTATATTACAAACTAATTGCTTCTTGTACATATTGTTGAAAACAATAGGATTAGCAGATATATAAATAACCATAATTAATGTCATTAAAAAGTATCTTATAACATAATAATCTTATAATGTTATCTATATCATAGCATATTCAATGTATTGATAATAAAATATGGGAATGTTAAACAACATCTAATATAATAATATACACTTACGACTAAGAGATCTGCTGACATTCGGCGGTGTCATAGTCTTAAAGGCATCCGCTGAACTTCCAAGAGGTACAGAATGAGTTTCCGCCTGTAGACGCTGATGATCTCCACCAGGCACAACAATCGGTTGCGAACTCATTGTGAATTTATGATTGACAATCCTGATCATGAAAAATATTTCTATTTAATACAATAATATTTTAACAACTTTTTATATATATTGAATTAATGAAAATACACACATCGATTCATTAAGTATATCTGACTAATGAGATAGTTCACAAATAAATATACATTTCGATAATAACAAATTGCAAAGAAGAGGGAGCACAAAGTATGTGTTTACATTCGTTTCTCATTCATTAAACAACTGTTATGCATAGTGTCGGGGTCTCACCTTGCTTTCGAACGATTGTTTGCGCGACAAACGTATCAGTTCGTGGCGATAATTATGCATAGAGGACAATTAGAGCGCGAGGTATATAGATGAAACGCGACATCGTTATCCACGACATGGGTATCGTATTTCGACACTCGCGGGAGCGCTTCTGGATTGGCGAATTCACTCGCGAATTTTAATACTCCGACGAAGTGTGACTCGTCGGAAACCGGACGATGATTGATGAACGCGTATACGCGCGCGTGGACGGTCTCTCGACGGGACGGCGCGTTGCGGATAAACGTGGTCTCGAAGTGCGTTGTACCATTTGGTCATTAGCAGCAGCAGCAGCAGCGACGACGATGATGTTGTTTAACGCTGTAAGACGAGAATGCGCGCGCGACTGTAAAACTGCAACACGTCTGCAACTGCGCGCGTGCAACGACACGACTGCGTGTGTCCGTAACGCGAGCACGGCAACGCGGCGACGCGCAATAGCGAGGAGGAAGGGAAAAAAAAAAAAAAAACCTTGAGGAAGAGGAGAGGAGGTGGACCGCGTTGACCGGCCGCAGCCTCTACGCATACATGCATATGCGTCAATATGCGTTTTAATTCGACAAAAACATCACGCCTCACGTCTTCGTCTCTGACGTATACGCATTTGTGTAACGTTTTATTCCCACTGTACGTACGTCACTCGATCGTTCGTCGACGAGGTAATATATCTTTCTCGATTTTACATCCGCGGAGGATCCTCTCGCGATCTCTCAGTTTTATAACGGTTGGGCGCTTCGCTGGAATGTCCGGCGTGTTTGAAAGCACACAGCCGGTCGTAATCGAATGACGTTACGCGCACGCGAGCCCGATTGAACAGCTCGTCGTTATCACTTTCATCTCCGCTCGCCATCGCCATCTCTTGCACTCTCTCTCTCTCTCTTTCTTTTTCTTTCTCTTTGAGAGGACCGATCGATATCGCTCTGGTACGTGTGAATTTTTAATAATCGCTATTAATGCAGTTTTACGCCCCTCCCACAGTCATTGGTTCTAATAAAAAATTAGGTATTCTTCTTTATCTGCATCGCACGTACAGGCGGTCACGGAAATGATATAAGTATAAAGATTAGCGCTAATCTCGTTTAAGATTTAGATTTAGATTTCTCGTTTAAGTCTTAGAATGGAATTTTGCTTCTCTGTTTGTTTAACGATATATTCCGTTTGATTTCATTTTATATAAATTACCGAAAAATTTTTAAACAGCTAATTTATTTGTGCGCATGAATGTTATAAATTAAATGTTTTTTGCCACATCTGACTTAATATTGAACGAATTAAAAGATTGACCTCAATTTTGCTTTCTCTGCATTATATGCGAGAATATAGAATCTTAACATAGAAGGAGGCAATGAGTCGATAACTCGGGATTATTTGACCTCGGGCTATCGAGAGAGAGAGAGAGAGAGAGAGAGGCAATCCAATCTATATAAATTATATAAGTTAATTGAAGTATAATTATATGTAATATACAATAATCCAAAATTATTAAACACATTTAAAATTTTTAATTACGTACGAATATATTATCGAGTAGGAAATGTTGGTAACATAAAATATAAAAAAAATTATCGGTGATATCTTTTAACACGAAATCCATATGAAAAAAGATTAATGTTTGCACGTTTTTGAAATTTGAAAGAGAGAGAAAGAAGATCGACGGAAACTCTGAAACTATTCTAAATACGATCGATTAATAGAGAGAGAGAGAGAGAGGAAACGCTATACTTTATAATTTCTTGCTACGTCCCTGCAAAGGGATATCGTGCGATTTGCGAGGGTGTGTTCTAAAATAAGCGCCGAAATTTATGTAGTGACGCACAAAATCTTATTAAACGAGAATATTATACGATCAATATATTTTATCAAGACACCATTAATATTATTATAAGGTCGATCGAGAGATGTATCTTTTACATTTTTTTTTTTTTTTTTTTTTTTTTTTTTTTTTTTTTTTTTTTATGGATGTACATATTTTATCGTAAATGCAAAAAATGCAGCTAAAAAGGGAACCTTTTAACTATTATAAAACCGACTTTAATAATGTTTTGCATACTCTGTTTCAATGCTGATGCATGAATTTTGCGTATTCATAGTGTAATTAAATGCCTTTATGTAAGTACTGACATTATCATTGTTTACATCGTTACACTATGTATATAGTGTTTTCTTTATTCTCCATGCTTATTAGTATGCATAACTTTTTGTCCAATCGCAGCGCATTATGATTGGCTGTGCATGCTGATGCAAATTCTCGATTATAAGAAACATGTAATACGTGTAGTTGCATAATGTAGTCGTACGCTGCAAATGAAAATACTATTTTTGTAAAGGAATACAAGTTCGCTAAATTAATTTTATGTTTAACAATCATTAATAATTAACATGATTTGTGTATACAAATATATAACTTTGTACAGTTCATGCAATGTGTCTTTATCAAGTGTCATTATTTAGCAAGATTGTATACAAAATTTGTATATAAAAATAATGTTTAAAGTAAAAAGATATTTCTATGTTACATGCTGAAATGTGTTTAGTTTCGATATTTAAACATCAAACATTATGTATATTTATATCTTTTTGATTACTGTCTTTTTAAGAATAATCTAGAAATTTAAAATATATATATTATATATTATAAAATATATTGGCTATTATAAAACGATATACTATATTAATGTATTTGCGTACAATAGCAATAGCATATAAAAATTAATTGCATGAGAGAAAATTAAATGTGGTATGATAAACGCACGTAGCGCGCTCTTGTAATGTTCTAATCAAATAAAAGCAAAGATAAATATATTGCTCCAAAATGAAAGCGAATATTCATATGATTCAGACTTCGATACTATCGAAATATGGCGCGTGGCATTCTTAGAAGACGATTGGTTACGTTACACGATTCGAGTACACTCGAGTTCAATCGTGTCCGAAGTCGCGCGAGTCAGCGAAATATGAATCAGTCTGCGTCACGACAGGAATGACGGGCAAACTATTGATAATTATATTGAATTGCAATGTTATTTCTCTCCTGAAAGATTCCAAGTAGTTTTTCCACTTGGGGATCTAACAGATATTTTTTAATTGAATTAATTAATTACATTGAATTAGTTAAATTAATTAAAATAGTTTAATGAAATTAATTAATATAAATATTAATTAATATAAATATATTAGTTAAATTAATAAATATAATTTAATGAAATATATTTACTCTTCGATTATCTTATGTGAATACTTTTGTATGCAGTATATTTGAATAACAAAAAAAAATTAATTCAAACAATATTGCTTTAATACAACAAAAAGGCTGTAAAAAATATTTTATGCTGTCACGCTTATCAAAAGAAGCGCGAGTAGCGTCGCCTATCGTCTTTATCGCCAGTTTGATAAGGAAGTGACAGAAAAAAAGTATAGGTTGCATATTGTATGTTGCTTGAGTGACTCAAAAGTTGAATCGTTGAGTCTTCATTCTGGCAGCATTGCATTTCATTTTGTCAATTGTCAATGTCAGTTCAGTGACAGTGTTCAGTCTGTATCGATGTGAGGTTGGAGTAGGTATGCTGTTTTCCTGTTTTCGCACGATGGTAGGTTAGAGTGACGTCATATTCGTCTGGATTCGTCAACCCCTTCTCCGTAGCGAGAAGACTCGTCGGCGCGCGTCGCCGGCGAGCGAGGCAAACTCAATCCTTACATTAGTCGCGTCGCGCAAAGCGTGATGGCTGCATGTGTCGGAGAACAGGTATCCGCGGCGAAAGCCGCGAAGAAGCCCACGTCGACCGGTAAGCCGTTATGCTGGCAGCAGCGACTGTTTGGCAAGCAACTCGTGCGCTGCAACCAGGTTAACGACGCGAGGAAGTCGATCGACTCGACGATCGCGTCGCTCGTCCACGAGGATGGCCGGCCGGCCTGCGAGATCATCGGCATGTACTTCAGCTTCGTGGATCCCGGTGCGACCTGCGACGACTTCACGCGTCAGCTGGTCGAGCTTTACACAAATGTCAACGGCGCGGACGGCGGCGAGAGAAAGAAGAGATTCGAGGTGGTGCACGTGGTACTCTGGAGCAACGTTACCGACGTGCTCGACTTCGAAGACAGCTTCCGCGCCCACGTAGCCGATCTACCTTGGCTCGTCGTGCCCAACCGAGATTACGAAAGAAAGGTAAACGAATTTTTTTCCTTCTCATGTTTATCTGCGTCTTTTCAAAAGCAACACCATACTTTCCTTTTTTCGCACTTTTCTTTCTCTCTTCTCCTCTGTTCCCTTTTCCCTAGCTTCTCTTTTTTTCCGTTATTCTAATTCCGTAGAAGCTTTCAAAAATTATCGTTGCCACGTGGTATTGTCTATATGCATCTATTCAGAAAACTTTCCCAGACCGTTATTGAAAAGCACGTTTTCAACACTAGTTCTGGATTTTGTCTGCCGCGCGTAACTTTTATAGAGAAAAAAGGTGTAGGTATTATTAAAAGAAATTTATACAGGAAATTGAAATAATGTATAAGTGCTATTATTAGTTAATTTGAAAATATTTAATTTAGGAAATTTTTAAATATTTTAATAAGACAAGGTAAATGATTTTTATACGTGCTTTTTTCTCGAAGTAATAAGAGCGAATATTTAATATCATTGTTAGACACAGATTCAAGTAAATTGTGTAATCGAATTATTCAAAATAGAAATGTTCGAATAGTTTATACGAACTGTTCAAACGGAAGTAATGATCGAAATATTCAATCGATTTGCAATATCCGACTATTCACATAAGAAAAATTTGAGCAAAAATTCGAAATAATTGGATATATTTTTTAGGCTGGAAAAATCCTAAGAATTGAAAAATTCTGGGTAATAATTCTTACTAAAAAAAGGAA
>NW_021849582.1:587221-591409 GCF_003651465.1 Formica exsecta | reverse complement strand
GGGAAAGATTGTTGATCTTTAATAGAAGAGTTTTTCGTGTCTATAACGTATCTTACCGCGACGAAACTTTTGTATTAAATAGTATTGATTGAATGTAATTAAAAGTTTGATCTTTTATGGAGAGAAGAAACGCAGAGATGATTGAGATCCTTTTACATCCATATCGCAAAGTTTATATTGAAATATGATTAAAAGAATTTATGATAGTAGCGTTGTGCAGTTAATGCATTAAATTATCTTTTAAATCAAAATAAACACGCAAAATATCGTGCTTTATATATTTTAATTTATATTTAAGAAAAAGCAATTTTCTTATATATTAAATTTAAGAAGGACTAGCAGTAAATTAATCTCAATATCGCATTTCAATAAGAAATTCATGACAGAAATGCTTTGTTACATATAATGCCATTTAATTTTAATGAAAATTTCTTTTTATCCGCATATTGGATCTTTGATATCGCTTATCTGTTTCAAATCTTCAATATCGAATAGTACATCTTAGTAAAGATATAGTATATTAGTACAAGTACTATCTGTAAAGCTTAAAAAAGAAATCAGGCCCTATTTTGCAGTTGATTTTTGTTTAATAAAAAAATGTTCAAGTATTAATAACTTTTGAGTTATAAATTATAAGTGATTGAAAATATAAAATCTTTACGCTTCATGTATTATAGATTGAATAAAATCTTATATTTTTACTAAGCGGATATTATAATTTAACAGAATTTTAATTCAAACTTTTATCATGCTAAAAATAGCAATCATAATTTTGCAAGAAAAAAATGAAAGAATAGTCGATCTTATCAAAAAATATCTATACTTGAGAAAAAAAAAACGTATTTTAAATATTAAATTACCCTAAATACAAATTTCGTCGCGGTCGTGTATGCATAGTCTTGTACCTACAGGTGGATTCATATCGTATTATATTAGAAAAAATTAATACATGCTATCGAATTTTATAATTTGTACCGAATTGAGCGTAGTAAATTTTATGATATTTTTTTCTTTACAAGCATATTTCATACGTATACAAGGAATAATTGCTAGGCAATTCAGAATTCTTCTTTAATGTTAGTGCATTTTGATTGAGATTTGAATAAATATTGGCTTTAACTGCATTCCCAGCGGTATGAATCGAAAATGCTATTGCGCATTCTTATTTAACATAGATTTATGCCTATGGATTCCTACATTTGTCAGTAAGATCGATTGCGAAAATTATCTGAGAATATATTATAAAATTTAGTGTGAATGAACATGTAAATTATTATTAGTTTCTGATATTTTATTTAAAATATCAAAATTGAAAGAGAATAAATAATGAAATTAATTTTTAATGAATTTATTTTTACAAAAAAGGGAAGAAGAATATTTTTTTATTATAAGATTTGCCGAATAACTTTTATCAGAAATATATGCCAGAATTATATTGTTTACTTTTTCAAATTTGAACAAATTTAAAGTACACTATTTTATTTTTGTGGGACAAAAATTTTGCGAAACTTGCAAGTTTTATTAAAATGTATTAAAAAACATAATTTATTTAATTTAAAAATATCCGTTAGTTTTCAAGATTGATTTATAAAAAAACAAAAACCATTCTACTTTGTAGTATTTACGGTCAATAGGATACATCCGGTGACTCTCAGACGCTATACGTGAGATAAAAATACAGACTTAAATAGATCTTAATTATGGACCGAGCTTATCTGGTGAGAATAAAACACACTGGATAAAAATTTCCCAGAATGCATCTGTACTATAAACATCGTCTTAAGCAGCGATTTTGTGAGTCGCATGCACGCATGAGCTGAATATTATCCCGACGATAGAATATTACTTTGCTACGAAACGATGCACGTTTTTCATTTCAGGCACAGGCCTTTTAACCCCTTCGTTCACGCAGTCGCGCTATTTAAGGTTCGAATTTTATTTGCGCGAACACACGCCTGGCGAGAGGACGTAGTCGGTCGCATGCTCTTGATACTCTGGAGATGTATTATCCAGTCGCGATCTCTTTACCATTATGGTTTCTCGGTACACGTTATCGTCGTTGTTGATAATACGATGCGAAGGTACAAGGGAATATCGCGATAAAAAAAATTGCTTTAAAATATAATTTGCAAGAATGGCCTAGGGTGTGAATGATTAAGTGAAGGAGAATGGTATCTTAAATATATTAAAGTTTCTTATTATTTGATTATTTGATTTGTGTTATATCCGCTATCTTATCTTGAACCTTCCTTGGCCTGAGAGAAAATTTAGAGCATATTGAAGGATATTTGTGTGTAACGAGTCATACAGGTTTATACCTGAAAAATGTATATGAAAAAAAAGTAACTTTATGATAGAACGATATTTTATGAAATTTTAATCTATCAATGTTTTCTTGATAAAGAGTTTATCGAGCATTGTAAGCAAGATTCTGATTTTTTTATTTTTCTTATTAGGAATAGCAAAATGATCGAAATGTACATATTTAATTGAAACTTTCTGAGTTAAATATTTTTTAAGATAACATTTTTATTTTACACGTAGAGAAAGAGAGTTTGCTTTTATATAAATATTATTTCTCGTTTTGTATTTATTAATTAAGACAGTACACGCACGCACGTATAAATAATATGTGGAGGATACTTGAAATGTTTTAAACGTTATTTGAAACGCTGGTCCACTTTATATTTTATTCCGCTAGGGTACTTTAGATTCATTGATGTTTATAATAGGGATGTTCACAGGGTACAATATATACATTTAATTGGTTTCAATTGCGGAGAGACCGTAACGATAAGCGCTGTAGCTATAATCAACGTCAAGTAGCATCGTGATTGGTTCTCGCTCATTAATTCCATGTTTAATTCGCTTTTGAGAGATCTCGCTGCAATCACGAATGCTTTGTGATAGTTTCATTAACAATAAGAGAAACCGAGGTGGGATTATAGTGACTTAAGAAAAATTAGAGACCAATTTTATTCGTAAAGACGTATCGAAGACTTGTTTTACTGAAGAGAAAGATTCAAAAATAAAATTATACATAAATTAAATTAAATATTTTAGAATGCGATAATGCTATTAAATTATATATCGCACTTATTTAATATATAAAATTATCGGTATTATATATTAAATAAATCAATATCTTCCTCATATTTTACGAGAAAATGTTTTAGCAATAATACTTACAATTAGTAATAATATTCTTATCGCAAATAAAGAAAATTTAATTTATTTTATATTAATACTCGATTATAGATTCCTTTGATAAAAATCTCGATCGATGAAATCACAAAAAGACACGCATGCTTATCGATCCGACTTTTTCGTGCCCATGCATTTTTGATGGCCCTTCATCCCCTTCATCTCGACACGAGAGACAACACTCGCGCGCAGCTGGCACACTTCGTGAATAAGGCGTCTCTAGGAGGTCCGTCGTTTCAGCGCTTTAATCAGCGAGGTTGCTCATAGCTTGGACGTTTTAAATCGCTTCGTAAGAAAGCTCGCGTTTTTTTTTTTCCCTGACGTTCAACAACGAGAAGAGGAATGGACGCTGTATATTATTTCCATCATTCCTTCCTGCATTAATCAAGCCGGAGATCTCGTACGCGCGTACAACGACCACGGTACGCTGACGTGACCGGTCATAAATCGCGGATTCGAGTGCAAACGCGATTACACACCGGCGACGATTATCGAGGGGAGATCCTCCTTCTCCTCACCTCATCTCTTCCTCCTTCCTTCCTGACACACGACGGCATTCTCGGATGCGGTCCAGCCCGTATAAATACATAAATCCTCCAGGATGCTGACGCAGGTGGAGAAGAAGGGGGTCGTACAAGCGGATTCGGAGCGGAAAGCAATACGCGGAAATCCCGGAAAACTCCGCGGAAATCCCGGGTTGCGTCACGCGCGCCACCGGGTCGTCGCTTTTATCGTCGTCGTCGTCGCGCCTCTATTACCGCGTCGGTGTCCTTTCTTTCAAAACCCTTTTTTTTTTTTTTTTTTTTTTTTTTTTTTTTTTTTTTTTTTGCCCAAGAGCACCGCTAACGAGAAAGCCGCGTCGTGAAAAGAGAAAAAGAATCGAGTAAACGACTGGGAGTCTTCTATTCTAAACATACGGACGACCCATATCTTCCTCAAATAGCGTTCTCGTTCATTCTACGCGATAATGAAAGGAATCGGAAG
>NW_021849582.1:586352-587069 GCF_003651465.1 Formica exsecta | reverse complement strand
AAGAGGAAGAGACGGATGGACGAAAGAACTTGTGTGAATGTTTCTTTTCCTTCGTCTGAGTTTGTACACACACGAGCTTGTTCATGAAAAATGAAGCGTGAACCACGGCTGTATCTTTGGAATGTCTGAAAGTCTAAACGAAAGTCGCGAAACTTTAAATTCTTTTCTATCTCTCTCTTTCTCTCTTGCTCGCTTTCCCTTTGCATGAATAATTGTGGCTGTTTTAAATGTTAATTAGAGAAACTTTTGGTTTTAAATAGTACGTCATCAATGATTTAAATCTGTATTTACTCGGCTACATCACGTCAATCGAACTATATATGGTAACGAATCGAAAAATAATCGTAAATAAATCACGAATGTACTATTTAATTTTAAACAATTTTTATTTTACCAAACGATAATCCGCAGGGATATATTGTTATAATTATAAAATACTACTTTTATTTATTATATAAACATTGTCTATTTCTGCGGTGTTACTCGTATTTATAGGGATTCCGAGAAAATTTTATCGCTATTTCATGTCGGTGGTCGTGGTTTTGTTTCATTTTCTCTTTTTACGTCGTTGCATGCCTATGAATTGTGCATAGCCTATTAGCTCGTCAAAGAAAAAATGGTGAATGTGCAAATTGCTCGCATGAAAAGTCGTCCCTATGTTTGTAAGAGAAAAACGAATCTCTCTTTTGAGCCACTCTATCGTCGTGTGTATCAATT
>NW_021849582.1:583729-586256 GCF_003651465.1 Formica exsecta | reverse complement strand
TCCCTACAACCATTACATAAGCTTTGTTATAATTATAATCGAATACCTTTTATGCGCGAGAATTAATAATCACGGATAAATAAATAAATTTAAAAAATATTTTTTGTCCGTCCACAGTCTATGATATGCATTTAAGAGACTTTCGCTTCATTTATGTAAATTACTCCGATTAATCTGTCTCGCGCCGACAAAATGTTCGATCGAAGGCAGAGATTGCGTTCGCCGAAATAACTGAAAATTCCTCAGGAAATCATAACATAGGCTTAGATACACATGTATGAATTAAAAAAACTACAATTAAGGGAGTTAGTGTCATCTTAAATGAGTACTTAAATGAGTACTTAAACATCGCGTGAAATTATGATAATGTTCGCTAATGATTTTTATTATTATTGTTGATTATCAATCGCTAATCGAATTCTGTTGAATGGCTCTACAATAAAAATTGAAAAAAAATATATTTTTAAAATATTTTAAATTTATTATTTTTTCTCTCTCTCTCTCTTTCTCACTCATTTTAGAATTTAAGACTACAAGAATTGGTAAATCCCACATTGCCATAACGAGCCGCTTACACGCAACTATTCGCTTATCTGCGAGCGTGAGCAACGCTCGTAGACAACGGGGCGAACACGAAGGGAGAACACGCGGTTGCCGTCGTCGCGACGGCTGCAGTTGAGGCGCATGGCAGAGAGGCGTCGGGTTAGACATGCGATCTGTATACATTCCGGAGACGATTGAACGCGGGCAAACCAGTCAAAAGTAATCTCTGTTTTGTCCCCCCTCGTTCTCCCTCTCTTCCGCCCTCGCGTTTCTTTTTTAATCGTGTTTTCGCTTCCACTCGTAGTCGCGGCGTTGGAGTTTTGTCGGCGAGGGGACGAGAACGAGGTACGAAAGAGATACATAATGCAATATCGTGATGGTAGAGAATACAGACAACGTAAATATACTCGCCCGCTTGGATCGCATCGTGTTTAGATATTTATAAAAATGAGAAATGTATTCTCGCGCGCGTGATAAAGAAATGAGTAATATGAAGATAGGGAATAAGTATAAGGGATATTTCCCACGTCGAATATAAATCAGAGAGAAAGAGGGAAAAAGAGAGAAAAATTATACTTTTGCAAATTTTTGAATCTCGAAGCGCGAGAGACGGCTCATATTATCCTTTCCCCTGAAAAGTGTTCGTCTGATAACTTAGGGAAGGAATATTATGACGCCGAATGTACGAGGAACAGAGACGAGGAAAATAACGATAGCGCACCGTCCCCGTCGTCGAGAGCGGTAGCAACGCCGGGCAAGGGAGGACGCACCACGCGTTATCGACCGCTCGAGAGGCTGCGGGGGTGAGCGCGAACGCCGCGTTCGTTGGCACCACGTGACGCGGCGGATGCGAACGGGAAGGCCGCGCGGGAAATGTACGAAGGGACGAAGCCGACGGCAACCCCTGCGAGCTTTACCCTTCGCGCGCGCGGCCGACCTTCTCTCTTCCCGCCCTTGTGTTAAAGTACCTCGCGATAACGTACGCGTTCCACTGTACCCACCTACGGACCCTTCTCTCGCCTTACGCCTGTTCTATCCATCCTCTCCGTCCCCTCTCCCTTTCACCCTTTATGAGCGACCGTAACCCGTAACGGAGCATCCCGCGTGATACGAGAAATCGCCCGACCCTCCCCCTCGAGATATCGAACTGCAGGGACGCGCGGTCTGGGGGGGGAAGGGGATTGAATGTTCGAGGAAAGGGTCGCCCGACTTAATGCAGTTTCAAGAAAAGGGACGGATTGGGGGTGGAGGAGGGTAAATTGGAAGGTTTAGACTCTCGCGCGCGATTCTACTCTTGCTCGAATTATGACACCCGGTGAAGATGGGGGAAGCTACGTCAGCGAATTTTATCAATGATGTATAAAATTGAGATTGTATTCTGAAATTTATATTTCAGAATATTATTTTATTTCTGAAATATCAAAGTATTTTTCTATCCCAAGAAATAGATATATAGGATATGTATTTTATCCAATAATATGTTAGATGATTAAAAATTTTAATAATGGAAGGAAAATATAATATTATGGTATTTCTCTATTTCTCGATACGTCGGAAATATATAGTGAAATATATAAAAATTATATATATAAATACATGGATATAAAATAAGTATGAGATTTTTTTTAAATTAATGAGTTGCAAAGATCAAAGAAGATTTACTTGATAATGATTAAAATAGCGAGAGAATAAAAATAAAAAGATTCGAAGAAATAAATTAGAATCGAAGGTATGGAAAATAGTTTTCTAATTAAAGTGCCATATTGTCATTAATGATATATATTTTTCGCAAAAAAGAAACTCTATTAAAATATATTTTATATATTATTTAATTACGTGCAATATATTTCTACTTTTATACATTTCTACAAGAAATATACTAATCATTTCTCTAGTATGAAAATCATATGTAATATGAAACAGGAATTAATATTTGGATTTAACGCTAAATGTTGGAGGAAACTATATATATATATATATATAT
>NW_021849582.1:575453-583319 GCF_003651465.1 Formica exsecta | reverse complement strand
TATATATATATATCGATATACGCACGGGTTGTTTTATGTGCGGGATTAATTTGCATACGTAATATCGAAATTGAAGTAATTAATACACAATAATATTATAATGTAATTAATACACAAAGATATTATTTGTGAAACACGATGACATAATACAATATATAATAGATACCTCGTATGGATATTTTTTTTTCCTGATTGCTTCCCCCCCTCCTATCTCCCTTTATACATGCAGCTCTTATTCTTATTACTTCTCGAGTAATATTATCGGTATATTGCATCGTTAATACAACTCCGACTGCAGCTATTCATGGCTTATTGCTACGTAGTCTCTGGAGAAATATGCTTTTAGCACATCTTGTTCATTGGTATTATTGAGCGACACCACATTTGCTTTCCTACGGCACGATATTTAATTATTCACACCAATTATGTTATAAACAATATAAAATATATTATTACTCTTATAAATTTATTATTAAAATACATTATTAATTATTTGTCTAGTTATGTTAATATAAAATATCATATACGAAGTACAATTCAATAGCACAAATAAAAAATATTGTAACTGAATCTTTTAATAATAATATTTTTCGACGATTTTTCCAGAGCCGATTAAACCGCACATGTAAAAAGTATTATGTTACAAAGAAAAAAAAACAATAAAATTTTATATTTAATATATTAATTTAATTTAATTTTTATAATCCCCTCCTACACTTAAAAAAAGAGGACTATATCTATATTGTACACTCAAAATAAATGTAGTTTTGCGATCATAAATATGTCATATAATCATAAATGATATTTTTCATTATTATCGGTGAATTATGCAGATTAATCTTTATATGTTTTTCAGACCAGGCTAACTCGAAGGTATCGGATAAAAGCAGGCGTACCGACGTTGATCCTGCTGGAGGGGTCCAACGGTTCCATAGTGACAAGAGGAGGCGTCGAACGAACCGTCGCTGATCCCACCGGCCTAGAATTCCCTTGGAGACCTCCGCATCCAAAAGCTGCCCTTGAAGATGGACCTCTTCTGCCATGCGGTACTCGCGATAGCAATGAACCTATGTTGCATGAGGAACTCCGCTACTATTACAAGGGGGTTTACTTCAGCGCACATTGGGTAAGGAGTGATACGAAAATTATGGAAACGTTAAAATTACGCACGATCACATTGCAAAATGTTTCACTGATTTCTATGATAATTTTAGTTATTAAGCAAATGTGCTTTAAGAAAAATACTAATTAATTTGAATTGTACAAAGCAAACTGCAAATCTACGATTGATTAGAAAGACAAATAAGATAACATCTTTTTTATTTAATTTTAACAGAATATTAATTTAATGATAAATTAAAAAATTAAGATTAATAAATATATATATATATAAATATATATAATTAAACATTTACTAGAAAAAATAATATTGAATCAAAGTTTTTTAATGAAGAGATCGATGTTGTATTCTAATTAAATCACAACATATGATACATTAGGACAATATATTAATTTAATCTATGTATTTCTGACATTGTGAATATTAATTACACATTTCAATTATCTTAGAAATATATTGTGTGCTTTTCATTTAGTGTCCACCTTGTAAAGCATTTACTCCGCAACTCGTGGACACGTATCAACGAATTCGGGAGAGAGGTGGCAATTTCGAAGTAATTTTCGTAAGTTCGGACAGGTAGGTTTGTTTGTGGGATTGATTATATATTACACTCTAAATAATTTAATTTAATTTTGTAATTATCTGCCATAATAGACTACTCTTTTTGAAATGTCTCATTTTATTCCAATATATATCTTTGTCTTATTTGACGGCTGATTTCTCCATGTACTTATCACTATATTCATAGTCCTTTTGTTTTCTTCTCTTTTGTAAAAGATTTCAATTGTGCGTTTTTATTCTAGGAGCGAGGACTCGTATAATGCGTACACGGAAACAATGCCTTGGCTAAGGATACCTTTCAGTCAAGAAGAAAGACGTCGAAAATTGGCAAGTGCTTTCGATGTTCAAGCAATACCGACTCTAGTCATTGTGGATTCTCGCGACAACATAATCACTCTAGATGGACGTACCGAATTAATCGAAGATCCAGAAGGACTGGTAAATTTTCAAACAAAATTTTCAAGTTATATTAAAAATTTATTATAAATGATTTTTTTTTGAAAAAGATAAAGACGCTATTATATATATTAAGATTTATCAAAAATAACAAAGAGAATAGTGGCTTATTTCTCTGAAATTTTTACAATTATTAATTTTCTAAATTTTTAGAATTTTCCCTGGACAAGTAGACTGGTGAATATTTTAACAGAAAAATATGCTACGTCGTTACACGATGCTCCAGCCATTATTTTGTTCGTCGGTAAGCATTAAATGAAATATTTATGTATGTACATATATTCGCATGCTCTATTCGAAAACAATAAAATCTGCTGAAAAAAATTGATTGTGTATTGCTTAATCTTTTCTTGTTTATTTTACAGAAGGAGAAGACTGTGAGATTCAATTCGGGGAAAGTGTACTACTACCATCTGCACAAGCGTATAGAAGGGATCAGCCTGATTATGATCCAAATTATGATGATCCTGAAGATGATATGTTGCAGTTCTATATAGCTTTAGATGTAAGTATACATATGTATAAGAGATTAAATTAAGTATAAATTAAATATATATAAATATAATTTATCTCAATGTTCATAAAGATGTAAAAATCAAGTTTTATAATTATGTGCGATTGTATGATGTATATAAAATTATAAAAATTGTAAATATAAAATATCCATAAACCAAATATATTTACCGATTTTTTTTTACGCAGTGTGAAACGTCCGACATTCTTCGTGAATTCATTGGTTTGGATGATGCGGTACCTCTTTTGACCGCCATAGATATTCCGCGAGGAATATACGCGGTGATGGAAGACGGTGCTGAGATTTCTGTGGACTCTGTACAACAGTTTGTTGATAAATTTCTCAACAACAAATTGCCAATAAATAAAATAACGGCAGTGCATAAAACATCAAAAACAAATGAACATATGCCAGCTTAAAGGCATGTGTAATATTAGTTAAGCATAAAATTTGTACTTGTCAAATGTTAGGAAAAGTTATTCGAATATCAAAAGAAATTATTTTATCTTTTTGTATCTTTCTTCTTTACTCCTATCTCTGTGATACCGTCGTTCTTAACGTAGAGAAAAAAAAAAAGATTCACATAAAAATATACTTGTTCTTGCATAATTCTTAGATATTCTACAAAAGTAACCAAAAAATATATATCATATAATAGCCGTAAATAAATCGATCAAATTGTATTTTTAAGTGTACGCACACACGAATACGTTAATAAATTATATATTACTTAATGCCGAGTGAGCGCATTATAGAAGTCTTTTTTATTAGGAGATAGCTTAAATCATTGCTGTAGCTTTTAGTATCAGTCACACATTTATTTTTAAGTGTACGCACACACGAATACGTTAATAAATTATATATTACTTAATGCCGAGTGAGCGCATTATAGAAGTCTTTTTTATTAGGAGATAGTTTAAATCATTGCTGTAGCTTTTAGTATCAGTCACACATATTTATGTTATACAGATATTTGAAAATTTAATACAATATCAATATGACACTGTGTATGTACATATTTTTTTTATTCTATTAATGTATCTTGTAAGTGGTGATGTTGAGCATTATATCAATTGCCTGATATAGCAAATATTATTTTATTTTATCTTTTTTTATTCATACATTTTTTCATCGATTTTTTTTGTATAAAATTATTCAATCCGTTATGTTTTTTAAATTACTAATAAAAACGTTACTGGAATAGAATGATTTTTTATGCTTTTTTAACATACTTATTGTTCTATCTTAGCATTTTTTATACAACACACACAAAATCATTGATTATTACATTCATACAGTCATTGTTTTCACGCACATATCAATCCTAATTTTTATATATTAAATATTTCACAATTATAAAGCTGCTACCGTCGCTGGTTAAAAAATGTACAATAAGAGTTTGCGTTTTTAAGAAAAGGCACTATAACGTCATGAATAATAAAGTGCATTTAATTATTTTAATAGTCGCGTTAGTTAAAAATTTGATTAATGTTATTGCCATACTGTTTGTCTGTAATGATTATACAATTATGAGAATTATCATGCAAGAAGCGCTGCCAGAGCATCAAGAAATTTGGGTCTTTCCTCGATTTTCAGTCTTATTACTGCAAAGAAAAATGTTAAATACGATGAGTTCTGTGTCGACTCTTTCATATAAATCATATATTCTATTTCATACTTACTTGTACTATCAAAGTAGTCTGTTTCAATGTAACAATTTTTATTTTTTGCAGTTTGCTCGAATGCTTTTCCAAATAAACTGTAAGAAATACATACAGTTAAACATACATCATATTTTATGCACAAATATAAATATTACCTTCTCGGTTGATCCTCGCAAACTGGTGGTATACCAACAAGAAGACATGATCCTTCTTCCGCATTGAATATTGCAGAAGCCACAAGGGGCCATTCAGAAGCACGTCTGTTTCTCGAAGAATTTACATATGCCTTGAGAGCAAATTGAGCTAGCATAATCAAAGGATGAGGATGTGCGAATAAATAAGTGTCTCTATTCCCATCTGGTACATTGAGATACAAAAAGGAACCGAAATTTTTTACTTGCTTAGCTTCCAATATACTCTGTGCAGTTTTAAAGATATTATGAAGCATAAGTTTTGCTTTTTCTATGCCGTTTTCTAAAATATCTTTCTTTGTACGCGATAAACAGTCCAGCGCGTCTAAGAAGCATCGCTGTGATTGTCTATCCTTTGTCTGTAAATAAATAGTAACGTACACATTAAACAATATATTAATACACTATATTCAATGATCGCTTACTTACTGTAGAATCCAGTAAAGCCAACATAGCATATACCATGTCTGAAGCGCAATATTTAAAACGATAACCATATTGGAGAGTAAAACTAGTGCCAATAATGCTATTGACATTATATTTTCCAGCTAGTTTTTCAACCATTTGTCTAAATTCTTGTCTGAAAGTAAGATCCATTGCACGAAACAACTGTTTGGATTGCACTAAAGGTAAACCCATTTCTGCTAAAACTTCCTTCAAACGTTGTTCTCCTCTAATAGACCAAAGGCGTAACGATACAGCAGTTGACATTGAATACTTTAAACTAGCTTCAACAGTCCAATGACGATATAATGCTAGTTGCAAACTATTCACTATCATTAAGGAATTAACACATTTGTCAAATATGTATATTAAATTAACAAGTATTAATCATTAAAAGGATACTCTTTGTCATAAGTAACTTTAACAATACTCTGCTGCTGTTGTTGCTTATCAATATCAATGCCTTGTCTATGTGTTAACCTGGAAACATGGGCTTGAAGAGAACCTTCTTCAAGAACAGTTATTCGTGATTCCACCTTATTAAGAATTGCCTGTTCTGTTGAACCAATTATGGCCCACCATGCCATATCTAAATTATCTTTTGACATATTCCAAGCCATCTCAAATACCACTATCGCACTCTGTAATAAAAGGTGACGTGTATATTAACTTTTAAAAAGTTACTTTAAAAAAATATATTATTGAAATGATTAATTATAGTGCATACTGATTTGCCATAATAACTGTATTGCAAATAATTAAAAAGAGTTGTTTCTCTATTTTCAACCCATTTCCTTCGTTCACTTTTCCTCAAAATATCCTCTTCATTCAATCTTCGTCTTTTACTTTGTCTGTTTTCATTTTCATTGTCTGATTCTTCATTTACATCTTCTTCATCTGACTATATATAATTAATCAGAATTATAGAAGAAATTGTTGAACATTTGTGTGTGACATTTTATATCAAATATTTTACATACGCTATCATCTCGAAATATATCATTATATTCTGGAATTTCATCGTCTTCATCAGGTTTACCAAGAATACATATTTGACTTTCTGAATATATATTGCATAAATCGTAAGGCCTATGACTGTCGAGAATAAAAAATACTACGGATTCATCTGGTCGAAGTAATTCCACTAAATCTAGAGTACCACCACAGTTTATCATTACAACATTCTTTATCTGAAAGAAGAAATTCTTTTCTTAGAACGATAATTATCTATCAATGGAATATATAAAAATATATACATTTTAGGCTGTTATTACCTCTTCGCAATTTTCATCAAATGCATCTTTCATATCCTGAATGCCTCGGACAGGTACAAGAGTATATATTATATGATCATTTTTAAAAAGTTGTTGTAATATTCTACAGGCACAGATTGCATCAACGTCAAAATTCACCAGAAGTAAACACCTCTAAATTATACAGAGAATTAATTAGATATTTTTATATAACATGAAATTATTTAACTGAATAACAATAAAGTCATATTTTTAAATTTCGTACATATAATTGAATATAACAAGCACAAATAGAAAAAAAGAACTATTAATTGTACAAGTATACCCAATAATTCAATAAATTATACGCTGTGCTTGTCATATTGCATATTCTCATAATATTCTGTTTTTTATCTTGAAGTAAAAAGGGTGCATTATGGATTCGATTCAATAATCTATAATGGCTCAAAAAAAAAAGAGACGGCAGAGTGTTATATATAACAATGATCTATGTAGGAACAAAAAACGATCGCATTAAAAAAAAAACCCGATAAATCACGTTATTGTAAAAAAAAGCTGAAAAATTATCGAGAGAATTTAAGAGACGAGAGGGTAGGAACGTCGTGGATGTAACCTATATGAAGGACGCGCACGTTATCGCGGAGCAAAATGAAGTATCGACTCACACTTTTTTGTATCACACCGTAGAAATCCTTCTCTAGGCTCGTCACGAACATGTTGCGATTGTTTACGACGCGCGTAACATTGCAGGTTTTGGGAGACGCTTTCGTACGACGGCCTCGGCATGGGAGATTTAGCGCGAAAATCCAAACCGTCGGGGTCACAAGGTGTTCGGTTGCGCGCGACGACAGATCCGCAACCGTCACCGTCGCGTCGACGGCAGGTTATATCCATAACTCCGAGATCCGGATATCTACGCGAGCGAGACAAATTGATATTTCCGATTGACATCGACGAGCGTTTGACGTACGCGCTGTCACCCCCGTATCCGCGCCGGATTTCATAAACGTCAGAAACAATGGTTAGTCGGTTAGTTTTTCATAACAATTTGTAAACAGTGCTACTGTAATCGATTCTCAACAGCGGATTCGAGATTAATCGAATCGCGTCCACTTTGATCATAGCAGAGAGAAGCCTAAAGCCCGTATCAGACTACGCATTGAAAATTGGAGATTGAAAATTAAAGATTGGAATTTGACTAATCAGAACAAAAGGAACTAAAATTTCTTTGTCCTGATTGGTCAAATTTCAATCTTGAATCTTAAATCTCAATCTTCAATGCGTAGTCTGATACGGGCTTAAAGCCTGTATCAGACTACACATTGAAGATTGAGATTAAAGATTGAAGATTGAAATTTGTCCAATCAGAATAAAAAAATTTTAGTCCCTTTTGTTCTGATTAGTCAAATTCCAATCTTTAATCTTTAATCTTCAATTTTTAATGCGTAGTCTGATACGGGCTTTACGATATATGAGCATATTGGCGATGCGGCATAAAGCCCGTATCAGACTACGCATTGAAGATTGAGATTGAAGATTCAAGATTGAAATTTGACCAATCAGGACAAAGAAATTTTAGTTCCTTTTGTTCTGATTAGTCAAATTCCAATCTTTAAAACCTGTATCAGACTATGCTTTGAGATTGAAATTTGACCAATCAGGA
>NW_021849582.1:566461-574598 GCF_003651465.1 Formica exsecta | reverse complement strand
CCGACGGTTAAAATTAGCAGGGTTCCAACTGAAATTATATGAATGCTTGGTTTTCCTTCACCTCTATTTTCTGTTGGCCACCCTGCTAATTTTAACCGTCGATTAATCTAACCGGACTTGGTGAAATTGGCCCTTAGTCGTTAGCAAATTGACCAATGATAGTCGATTATTTCAAGAATATTCGATTGTGATTGATCAATTTGCTTACGACTAACGACATACGGCTTATTGTAGAACGGGCCTTATTATAAATTTTTAAGAGCCGGATTGCAAAATCTGGCTGTATATGTAAAATTATTAGCTATACAAAACAATATTTTAAGGTAAAAAATTTGTTTACGATTTTTTTTTAAATAAACGGGAAACTACCAAACGTTTTGGATGCGATACCAAACATTAGCAATCAACCATTGAACGATTGGTAAAAAAAAAAAAATATCCAAAAGTCAAAGTGGGAAGGCTAAAAAAAGGTCAAAAATTTGTTTACGATGTTGTCAAAAAACGGAAAATACCAAACTTTTTTAATGCGATACCAAACATTGCTAACTTTGGGAAGGTCTGTTACCGCTTTCCCACCGGAAACGGAAGTCAATATAAATGTTAAATAATTTATAAATTACTTACCATATATTGTTGATGCGTCCGTTGCCAAAACTTCCTTTCTCTTTCTTGCTCTCATCTGCTGTTCTCTTATAGCATTCACATTCACTCGCGAAAATGTGATTAATTACGATTAATCGTATACACAACGCACTTTATTATTGTCGCGATACTGTTTATACCGTTTATCAAAAGCTAATTAATTGTTAATTGTAATAATTAAAATAATATTGCTATTATGTGTCGATAATAGTCGCGATCGCGTTTAGAAAAGGAATTTGACAAGATAAAGAACGTAAGAATATTCACGTAAAGAATAGCGAGCTAAAAGTCAATAGAGCCAAACATATGGTTGTTGATATTTTGTTACCGAATATTACATATTACATACTATCGTATATATGTTATAGATTAATTATTTATTAAACAATTGACATATCATGAAGCTTTTTGTTTTGCTAATTACTCGACTCTGCAACTCGATTTTTTTACTGTGTGCACTCAATCCGAATTATATCTAAATCGTCAAAAAATCGAAAGTATTGAAAATAATTTAGACTTTAAGTATTGTAAAAGAAATAATTATCGTTCATAAAGACAGAAAAAAAGAGAGAGAGAGAGAGGATCGCAACAAAACGCAAATTAATTTTTTCACGTTCATATGATCTCTCGATAATAGATATACTGTCAGGTTTTCGCTAAATACGGAAAAGTCCGGTATCTTTTGCAATATTGAGTTTACCGTAAAAATAATAAGAATATTTTATATCTCGCTACCCAGAATTCTAAATAAAAAATCGAAATTGCGAAAAAATTTATTTCTCTCGAGGCGAATATATCTTTATACGATTTACGAAAAATTGTGATTTTCAAAACGCAGAGATCAATTATAATTATTATATTTTCTTATAGTTTTAATAGTGTTTGTTCGATTTTGAAGAAGTTTCAATCATTAACAGCGTTAATAAATAATTTATGAATTATTTACCGCATGTCGTTGGTCTGTCCGATGCTCAAACTTCCTTTTCCAATCTCGCTCATCTTTTCTTGTTTCCTCGTGGTATTCACACTCACTCACGGTAACATGACTAATTATGATTAGTCGTATATGCGATAGCGAAACACTTTGCACGACACTCCCGATCATGGAACAATCACATGAAATATGCACTTTATTATATCATAAGAGAGAGCAACACTAAAGCATGATTCGCTTGACGATTACACAAAGCCAAAATCATGTGCTACTCGACAGCAATGCTATCTCTGTTGTTATATTGTATGTCGATATACTATACGCACAATAATATGAATTGTAAATCAAAAGATTAAAGTAATAAAAAATCGTTATATAGCAATCGTTTAATTAATAATTATTTTATGCTTGCATTTTAGGAAAATTTGAAGTATTATAATATAAAAATATATTTAACTCACAATCAGAGCATTGTTAGCTAAAGTAAGGATCGATAATCGAAGAACATCGTAACAAAATTTATAATTTTTATTCTGTCGCTTGGATTTTTACTTGTAAATGAATGATTGCGTTATGATAAGATTTATCGCCGCAATACAGTTTTGTGTTATTTATCAGAAGTTAATTAATTGTAATTATCATAGCGAATTATGTTCCAATGGTAATCACGATCGCATTTAGGAATATAATTTAATAATATACGAAGCGTTTCCTATCACTACTTTATTGCTCAAGTGTCGCCATGCGAATGATAACAATGATAAGAAAGAAATATTTGACGAAGCGTCTCCCACTACTATAATACTATTCAAGAGTCGCCATGCGAATAATAACAATACGTAACTAATAAACAAAAAAACATAAACAATAGCACGTTATATGCCGCAAAGGCCGAATTCCAATTTCCATTTCCATTCATAATTCGTTATCAAAATATTTTACGTACTATAACAGATATATACGCGAAATATTAAATTATACAAGTATTTTAAATTATAAACGAATTATTTATTAAACAAGTGATGTATCATGGAGCCTTTCGTTATGCTAATTATTTGATTCTGCGATTCGGTTGTTTTACTGTGTGCAATGTTCTCAATACGAATCATATTTTGATCGTCGAAAAGTCGACAAGCGTTGGACAAAATATTTTTGATTTTAAATATTGATAGAAAATTAATTATTGCTTATAAAAATCGCAATAAAATAGTAATTTATAATTTTGATTCTTGTTATCTCGATTTTTATAATTAGTTGATAAAATGAACACGTCACGCGAAATATGCGCTTCAAGATCTATTGTCGCGATATAATTACGTATTATTTAATGTATATAAAAGATAATTAATGATTTAATTAATGATTTATATAATTAAATTATTTAGATAATTAATGATTAATTAATGATTTATTACATCAGATTATATTTTCCGATACTTGTTGCGATTGTTTCGTGAATTTGACGGAGTGTCTCGCGCTTTACTACCTTACTGTTCGAGTGTCGCCGTGCGAATGATAAGGCCATAAGTAACACGTTAACAATAGCGCGCTAATGTTTACATCGCCAAGGCCGAATACTTTGTTATTGATAATTTGCTGCCGACATATTTTCCGTACTATGACGTATATACAAGCGGAATATTAAATTATACAAATATTTTAAATTATAGATCTATTATTTAATAAACGATTAATATATCACGGAGCTTATGTTAATTATTCAGACCTGCAATTCGACTATTTTATTGCGCGTTCTCAATCCGAATCATATTTAAATCGTCAAAAAGTCAAATGATAAAGTATGGAATAAAATATCTTTACTCTCTTATCAATAGAAAAATAATTATTATTCGTAAGGATCGCAACAAAACTATTATAATTTAGATTTCTGTCACTTTGATTCTTACTTTAAGAGAGATTCTTACTTGTATTTTATCGGTTTAAGAATAATTTTAATGGATTAATGAGATTTTTGCGATTAAAATGACATCAAAAACAACATAAATCGGATAATTTTTAATTAAACCAATAATAAAAATTTTGATTACATATTTAATTAAAAATTATTTGGTTTATGTCATGTCGGGTATCATTTTAATTGCAAAAAATGATTAATCCATTAAAATTATTTTTAAGCAGGTAAAATGCAAAACATAAAAGTTTTATTTTCTATGGTAATGTGACACATATATGTATACTCGTAAAATACTATATAATAAAAGAATAAACCCCTCGCATGTAAGAGATTTTGAAACTCTTTGACGATACGTCATTTCGCTTGCTCTTTACTTGTTCTCGCTTTCGCTTTCGATCATCGGAGACTTTTACCTATCTATAATAATTTATTTATAATATTCAAAATTCATATGTAATAAAAACTAAAACATTTGTTTTATTTTAGAAAGTAATTTTTTGAAAATAATTTTAATGGATTAATGAGATTTTTAATTAAAATGACATCAAAAACATAATATAATTCGGATAATTTTTACTTTAAGGAAAAAAATATTTTATCGAATTTTTAAATTGATATCTAATTGGAATTTATCCGAATAATGTCGCGTTTTTTTTATGTCATTCCATTTCCAAAAATCTTATTAATCAAGTAAAATTATGTTTAAAAATATAAGAAATATAAAAATTTTATAAAAGTTTTTATATATTCAATAAATGCACTCCGTTAGACACTATTTCTGCTCCGAAGCGTTTGATGGACAAATAAAAACGAAGAATCTTGTTCTTCGAGCGAAAATAGTGTTAAGCAAAGTGTATCTATTATTGTTTATTTTCAAAAGACTTGTTTAGTATTAATTATCTTATCGTTTTATATTTATATATAATAGCTTTTAATGTGCATCAGTGCGCACTAGTGCATCCAACTAAATTTATAAATTAAAAAATTACTTATGATTAATAACGATATAATATGGATAATTTTTACTTAGATAAAGAAAAGAATATTTTATCTAATTTTTAAATTTATATCTAATTGAAATTTATCCGAATAATGTCGCGTTTTTTTATATCATTTCATTTGCAAAAATCTTATTAATCAAGTAAAATTACGTTTAAAAATATAAGAAACATAAAAATTTTGTTAAAGTTTTTATATATTCAATAAATACATTCCGTTAGATATTTCTGTTCCGAAGCGTTTGGTCGTCAAATGAGATCGAAGAATCTTGTTCTTCAAGCGAAAATAGGTAGGCAAAGCGTATCTATTGTTATGTTTATTTTCAAAAGGCTTGTATAGTATTAATTACAGTATTAGTTTCAAGAGTAAGAAAAAAGTAAAAGCAATTTATTATAAATATCTTGTATATGTTAGATATTTCAAAATTAGGAAAAAAGTTATTAAGAAAATTTATTTAAGAAAATTTATTTTATGTCATATGCGTATATACATAAAAATACTTCAATAATAACTTATTATCGCTGTAATATATACTAGAATGGTAAAACATCACGCATAGCTAATAAAATATTAATAAATCCATAATATTTTTCCGGAATTTTGATCCACAATTATGGATCTAGCACACATATGCACCAACCGGTTGTTTTACCATAGCACCGAAAAGTGAATCTGGCCATGTAATTCCGCCAGCTCTAAAATGGATCTAGTTGACGCTACTGTACTAGCTAGAAAAAGTGTATTATGAAAAACGGTGGCGTGACTCCTCTCAGGCTTCTCTCTGCCTATATGTGAGAAAATAAGGTGTACTATTCCCGATGCGCAGTGATTTAAAATAATGGCTGACCAATTAGAGATTTGCCCAAAATCATGAAAAGCAATATGGTATTATGGCATAATTTTGAAATTGACATTTGTTTATAGATCTTATGTAAAACACATAAATATTATATATAGATTATAAAGACTTTATTTTATTGTCTCTATAATTATTCTGTATAATATTAAAAATTATATTTTTTTCTTGTAACTTCCATGTTTTATTCTCTTATTAATATCAAAAATAGATGATACATTTTGCTGTTTAAGCGTGTAATTTTTATTGTATTCTATTTAAAAAAATGGATATGTGTTTCTTTTTTATTTCAGAATGTAGTGGATTCCTTTAATAGTCGAAATTCCGGTTTGAGAATCTTGCTGCTCTCTCTTATTGCTGGTGGAGTAGAATTGAACTTGATAGGCGGCAATCATTTATTATTATTTGACATTCATTGAAATCCATAAGTAGAAACACAGGCGCAAGACAGGACTTATCGTTTTGGTCAAACAAAAAACATCTACACCTACAAGTTAGTATATTGCATTTAATTTCTATCCTCATGTGCGTCTTGTTTTAATAATAAGTATTTTTTCTTTCAGATTTATTTGCGTTGAGGAACAATAGAGGAATATATGAAAGCTTTGCAAGAACGAAAGTTCGAGATAACTAAAGTACGTGTAATGTGAGTGGCAACAAAAATAACACTGTTATGAAATTCATTCTTAATGATCTTATAAGATCTTAACTGTTCGGTTTTTAATTTATTCTATTTTGTGATAGAAGCGTGTGCGATCATGACACAGAGTGTTGTGTGTTTGCTCTCTGTGCCGAAAGGTTCGGCTTCAAATCCAGCCAGAAACGAATATATTCGATCGCCACCTCTCGAAATGAGAGCAATGACAAACCACTGACAAATGAGAGTTGTGGATTCCAATGAAATATAAAATAACAATAAGTGATTAGCTCCTATTAAGATTAAGTCTGTAAAGTCAGTGGAAAGAAAAAGCAAGATTCTCCTACTGTATTTTTTCTTTTTAGTTAAAAGTTAATTATTAAAAGAAATTATTTATATATTTAATCCAAATACGATAATTTTTTGAATTATTATCTTTTTGATTGCTAATACAATGTATGTTTCTTTATGTTGAATAGAACATTATTTGGCATTAACAATAGTATTTTTTGCATTATGTATATATATGATATTCTATATTCTATATAAATTTTATAATTCTAAAGTTAATATATATATAGAATTATTATTAATGTATGCATATGTATACATTAAATTGAAATTATTAAATTAAATTTGATAATATAAAATAATTTCTCTTTCTATACATTTCTTTATATAGTAATTACTAAGTAGCTAATATCGACGACGTAATATAGACAATTGATTGAAAACTTGGCGGAAAATTTACTCTTTTCCGTACTTTAATAAGATTGTCTGCATTTCGCATTTGTCAAAACATATGTAATGCTCAAACTTTAATAATATTTTGCATAAGCACTATCTCTCTGGTGGAACATATTTCATAGTATTGACTGTGAGGAAGATATTAAAACAAATCAACGTTTTAGTGATTATATTTCTTTCTGTATTTGTGTTTATCAACGCGAGTAAATTAAATTACATGTTTTATAATACATATATAAGAACGTCCAATGTGTTGCTCAATTACAATCTTTTCAATCTACGTTATATTTTAGATTTTCATACATATTAGTACAATGTGCAACTACAACATATCTGAAGTATTTTCTGCCAATTATAGTTCTTTTTAAATAGATTTGGAGATATACATCTTTGCCTTATTTAACATTTGATAAATAATCTGCACACTTGTTGTAATTTGTAAATTCTTATACTTTTATATAATTAACCAGTTAACTAGTAAGCCCTTGAACCATTTTCCGTGCCAAAACTGGTAAGATTGGCTTCAAAAATCAATCGTGTTTGAGGTACAATTATTTTTGCTGATTTCGAATCCGGAGTCGTAATTTTGATATCGCACATCTCCGAAACCATACGTCCAAAAAGAATCTAATTTTTTGCAACATCTGTTAGAATTCAGAAACTAGTCCAGTCGGCGGACTTGACACAAAATTAACACAAAATCTAAAAAAAAAAAATTCTAAAAAAAAAAACCACAAAAAAAATATATAAAAAAATTTTTTTATTTAAAAAAGAAAACTATAAAAAAAACAAAAAAGAAAAAAGAAACAAACGGAGTGTAAAATCTTATCGCAGCCTCCACATGGCATACTCGTGATTTCTTGGTCACCAGCTAATAGCGGGGGTATTTTCTTCGGTTTTGAGCTGTACTTTGGCTCATCGTCTCGAGAACCGTTTAAAGTTGAAAGAGAGCATTTTCAGGCGCCATATTAACTGAACGATGACGGATTTGTAGTCCCTGAGCTCAGATTCCGATTCAGCGATCCAAAAAACTCTAGAATTCCAAGTTTTATCCAGATCCATTAAAATTTATCGGAGTTATTCAATGTGCACATATATGCGTCATTATCAGTTTTGGCACGGTTATTCACTAATTTGTGCGGATTCTATGCGGTTTCTAGTGGGTCTTTCTTTCTGATTATTAATTTTGATTTGAAATTTGATTGCAGCAACAAGTGTTGTGCATGTCAGGTTTTGGAATCCCAATTTGATTTTTGCATATTTGTATCCGTGCTAAAGATGAATCAAAAAACTACAACTTGAAATAACTATTTTATTACTAAAAATATTTTGTTTGAGAGGTCTTCTGAGTTAAAAATGTCAAATGTCAATTTGTCAAAATTTGTTACATTTGTTCTGAATTATCCT
>NW_021849582.1:549039-566256 GCF_003651465.1 Formica exsecta | reverse complement strand
TTTTAACAGATACATAAACATATATGTGTATGTCTACAAATTGCAAATATTAATTAATTCACTTCCTTCCTGATTTATCGAGCTAAGGAAAAATAACATTTATTTATTCACACATATTCACGCTACAACTTTAATTTCAGTAGAATATTAGCTTTGTTTAATAGTATTTTTATCGTAAAATTTTTATTTTAAGATTTTTCACATCATCCCTAAAAATATATTGATATATATTATTTGATTATACAGCTATAAATTAAAAAGCAGTCATTTACTGAAACTATTATTGACATATTATTTTATATATATATAATATTTATTATTATTTTTTATTATATTATTTATTTATTTTTTTATTATATTATGTTGAAATTAATGTTCTTTTATGGGAAGTAAACGAAATAAATACAAATATAATATATGAAATATAGAGAAAAAATACATGATTGAAATCTTATATATGTGATAAAGAGATCTTATATTTTTATTTACAATAAAAGATATTTTTTGTTACATTTAATTATATTTTTTGATAATAATGCACTGGTACAATCGCTTATGTTATGTTAAACAGATGAATGCACTAATAATATTGTGAGTCTTGTATTAACAATCTGACATGCAATGTTTAAATAATAAATCATTCTTAGCCCGTCGTGATATGTATTCAGCTGTATTATACATGTGTGTCCACATTACTTGATAATAGAACGCGCTTAAAGAAGAGTCGTATAAAAGCTGTATTACAATATTATGTGGCGCCAATTAATTACATTAAAATCGCGATGCAGTTCGCGACGCAAGTGATTTTATTATATCTATCAGTTGCGTTTTGTGGTACGACCTTTTTCGCAATCTAAAATTAATAACAATTAACCAAAATTTGAAAGACTTACCTTTCAATCAGAGAGATTAAGTTTTCCGCTGTAAATTTCTTTAAGCGCATTCCCTAAGAAAGCGCATACTTTCAGGAAAATTTCGTATGTGTGAGACGCAGTATTGATATATTACAATTTTATAATAAAAGCAATTAACAAGAATATTTTGATTAATATGTCTTCAAAGAGAGAAATGATTGTGATAAGTGAAGTTTGATATTGAATGATTGTGATAAATGAAGTTTGATATTCTATTGCAGATGAATCAGAAAATATATTTTGGCCAGATTTATACGAGGTCATAGAACCTCCTCTCTATTACACCGATAAATTATTGCAATATAAAGATGCAAATTATAATAATGCGCCAAATGTTCCGCATTACATCGATACGCAGTTGCAAAATCAGAGAGATGAAGATTACCTTCAGAAGGATGCGCCGAAAATTCCGTATTACCCCAACACTCAATCGAAATACACAGAAAATACGCCACTTACTCCATTTGAAGATCGGAAAGATAATCCGCATAATCTCTCATTTCGGCATCGCCAAAAGTGGAGGAAATCTCCTGTTGCCGGATTGGATAATTTGAGACCTATCGATGAGAGATCCTGTCTGAACGACGTGCTTCGCGCGAATTCTTCACTATCGAGTCCCGTCGAGTGCGCTCGCACCTGTCGGAAAGGTGACCGCAGGATCTGCTATTACAATTTTGTTGTGGAGTATTATCCAATTAACGGAATGTAAGTACTATATGTGTCTTTTGTTATTTCTATGCTCTACGTTAGACACGATGTGTCATTTGAATATTCTTTGTATATTTGACAGATGTGAAATTTTTCTTTCTCTACAAATACATCTTATTTAAAATAATACGTTTTTATATATTAATATGAATATAAATTTTATAACGCACTGTTTTCTCTATTTCTTGAATGAATAAAATAATTACAATAAAACAATAGGAGTTCTTAAGAATATAATTGTTTCTGGTGTATATTATGTATAAAAAATTTAATACAATATTAGGAAAAATACACGATGTATTTTAATTTATTATTTTTTTATTTAAAATAATAAAATAATAAAACAGTTAATATAAGTTATATAATATGTTTTACATAACATATTTTGTTTTCAAAATTTACTATATTAATTGTGTTATCCAAGTTTGATCATGACAGAAACTTATTCTGCATCTTTGAAACAATCAATTTGTACTATATATTTTTAATCCAGAAAGAATCGACTAATAATGCATTTTTAATGTTTTTAAAGGGCATGCAAATTGTGCGTCCCCAATGCGATCAATGCTTTCTGCAGCAATTGTCAATGCGTACTTGCTGATGGTGTTGAACGTTCGGCGCAGATCGTAAATAGACAACTGCCAGGACCGGCTATCGAAGTATGCGAAGGTGATCACGTAGTGATCGATGTGTCAAATCACATGTTCGGTTCCGAGATGACGATTCACTGGCATGGACTATATCAAAAAGAATTTCAATACTACGATGGTGTGCCGCATGTAACGCAGTGTCCTATTGAGAGTGATACTACATTTAGGTAATTACAGATTAATGATACTGCAAATTACACAATCTAAAATATTAAGTTTAAATTTACACAAATAATAAAATAAACTAATCATCTGATTATCATATTTATGTAGATATAAAAGTAAAATAAAGATAAGCTTTTGCTATCAAACTCGTGTTTATGCGAAAATAGTAATTTTAATTCTCAAAAATTAATTTCTATCAGCCTGTCAAACAACGTAAATAATATTACATTATTTTTACATTAATATAGGTATCAATGGGGTGCAAACAATGCGGGAACACATTTCTGGCATGCACACAGCGGTTTGCAAAAGATGGACGGTGTTTTCGGTAGACTCATTGTACGTCAAACTCCCGAACGCGATCCTCACAGTCATTTATACGATTACGATCTCTCGACTCATGTTTTAATCATTAGTGATTGGATGCACGACCCATCCGTGAATCGTTTTCCCGGCAAACGTTTCAATCAGACCGGCCAAAATCCAGACTCGTTACTCATTAATGGCAAAGGAAAATACACGGTACGTTTGACGTTATCAAAAGTTATCATAATCCGTAAATTTGTAATACGTAAACAATAGTATGTATTTACAAACACGTTGACGTTTGTAATACTTGCAAATTTTTATACATTATTTTTTTTTTTTAAGCATATCTAATCATAATTAGTTATTAATCTTGCTTTGATATAAAGATTACTGATTTTATATAAAATTTATGCTTTTTTATTATTTGTATTTATACGAAATTGTGACGATTAACGAATGTAATTTTTTACAGGATAAAAATACCGGAATTACTACAAACACTACATTGGAAGTAATATATGTGGAACCTGGTAAACGATATCGTGTGCGTATAATTAACGCATTTTGCACAGTTTGCCCTGGTATGATCACCATACAGGATCATAACTTGACCGTTATTGCTACGGATGGTCGAGATATCAAACCAAAAACGGTAGATTCTATCACATCATTCGCAGGTACATCGTGTTTATCATTCCCTTCATTCCATTATAATTTTATAATAGGATGAATATTATTTTTGATTATATCAAGCTATAATAATACATTATGAAAATTACATTCTTAATGCAAAGCTATTTCATTTTATTTATATATATTTAATTATGCACCAAATAGTTATATTATACTTTTATATTTTTAATTATTTGTTGTTGTTGACTTTTATTATATGTACTTCTATATTTTTATTTAATTATTCACTATTACTTATTTTTAAATCATTTAGATATGATTGTAAAAATTTTGATTACTTTTTACTAAAACCAAACGAAGAATTTTAATATAATGTTTATTCCAGGTGAACGTTACGATATAGTTTTGGACGCCAACAAACCCATCGCCTCTTATTGGATACAACTTCGTGGTATGGGAGTATGCGCGTCTCTTGGTATACAACAATTAGCTATCTTGCGTTATAAAGATGCACCGAGTAAATCACTATTGCCTTCTCCTAGTTACAACGAAGGTCTTCCTCAAGGCGTCGTAAGTATATCCTTCAGTTTGCTATATTGTCTCATGATATATCGTAGTACAAAGAGTTAAAAGTATTGTGTGTGAAACTAATATTGTTCTGAAATATATATAAGAGATCTGACGTTTTTCTCCCGTAATTGTACTTTATGTACAATTTACTTTTTTCTGCTATTGACACTATCCACAGAATTATTTTTGTAGGTTTTAAATCCATTAAATGCTAGTTGCGAAGTACCGTTGGACGACAAGATTTGCGTTAGCCAACTAGATAGTATAGAGCCGATAGATAAACGTATACTTCAACCGGAACCCGACATAAAGTTTTATCTACCTATTGGTTTTTACCTTTATACACTGCAGGAACTTTTCCAACCCAATCAGTACGACAGGTTTTTGTGTAAGTATGATAGACATTTCGTGCTAAATAAAACGGAAGGAGACATTATAATAAGGATAATGTATGAGTATCGAACAAAGTGTTGAAAAGTTAAAAAAGAAATTAACGAATATTGCAACTAAAAATTATAAGTACGAATAATAAATATCATCTATATCATCTATATTTATAACAATATTAAATAAAATGTGCTAATGTTTTTATTTCTGACATAGTGGCAGCAGGTACACTCTCTTTAAGCGGTGTAGTCGATGGCATATCGTTTAAATTTCCACCTTCTCCGCCACTTTCACAGCCTAAGGACATTCCGAACAATCAATACTGTAACAGAACTACTTTACCGGAAAGTTGCGCCAATGGTGTGTGCACGTGTACGCACAAAGTGGATATTCCGCTCAATTCAGTTGTCGAGATACTGTTGGTAGATGAAGGTAAGTATCGTATTTCAAAGTAACGCTGTTTATCTTTCGTGTGTGTGTGTGTTTAATAGATTTAAAATTTTATTTAATATTTTTTTAAATATATATCAGACATGTCTTCGATACGTTTAATTATTTTTATTACTCGAATATACGAGTTACATTTAATATTTGCGAGATTTTAATTAAATTTAATCAAATCACAGTTTACGAAAAGAATTAATATTTTTTAAGAAACATTTGTATTTTTCATTGCAGTACAAGGGATCAATTTGTCTCATCCATTCCATATGCACGGATATACATTCTACGTGATGGCTATGGGCGAAGCCAATACGAGTAGTATTAACTGGGAAATGGTACAGGAAATGGACAGAAAAAATCAAGTCAACAGATGCTTCGATAAGCCGGTCAAAAAAGATACCATTGCGGTTCCATATAACGGCTACGTTGTATTGCGTTTCCTCGCAAATAATCCTGGTAAATAGTTAACGAAAATTTTCAATATAGAAGGAATACAACAAAAAGCACACACACACATAATTTTTTAATAATATTATTTATATTAAACACACATAGAGAGTGTACCATCTTCGTCAACATATATCTTGTAATTTTTTACGTATATAGTTTTTGTGTCATCTTATATGTTCATATTAATATAGAAATATATAACGTAAGTATAATTGCAAAATATAAACGATTTTACTTCTACATAATTTTTCTTTTCTCAGGAAAATACCTACAAACAAATAAAGATGATTAACAACTACGTATTTTCTTGTAGGTTACTGGTTGTTCCACTGTCATTTCATCTATCATCAAACAGTCGGCATGGAAATGCTTCTAAAAGTCGGCAACCAGGAGGACATTCCGCCAGTGCCAAGAAACTTTCCGAAGTGCGGCCAGTATTCACCGACTATTGGATACAACGCGTATCCTCCGTTCGTCCAAGGCACGCAAAGCCCGCGATATCCATAATCGCGATATATATAAGATAATTTATAAAAAATTGTAGGTACAAATATATGTGTATAAAAAACCGTACGTGTGGATATAATTATTATCTTGAAAACAATATTTTTTTTTTTATCGCGTCTATTCTTCTGCATACGTAATATCCATCAATAGGTAATCTTGACTATGCAAGTGTAACAATGAAGCATATGGGTCTACAAAAATTGAACGAAATTAATTTTTTGAGAACAAAAATGCACAAGTACATTATGATAAAAATCGAAAATGTTTGGATCATATTTTGGGCATATCTCGGTCTATTTCATGCTATGTCATTCAGATCCCCGTATGAAAGTTGACCCATGTCCTATAATAAAATACCCTGGTAAACACGTCGGGAATGCCGCTACCACATGGAAGCACACCAAAAGATACAAGGCCAACCAGAACATCATCAGCAACGAGCGGGCCACCGGAATCACCCTATTGAAACAATATATTTAATATATTTTGATGTCTGTCATATTTTTCACATCGATGTACATATATGTAGTATTAATTTTTTGAACTGTGTAATTGTAAATAAACGAAATTAAAATTATTATATTTTTGTAAGAAAAATGTTATATCATTTTTATCGGAAACGATTATAAAGGAAAATTATCGAAACGACGAAACTTTTTATTTTTTTTCTTAATTTTAATTCATAGATAAGATAATTACTCTCTATTTTATAAACATTATAACAAAATATACATTATATATAATTTATTTTAGGATAATACTTACGTTGCACATTCCTTCACCCTGTATCGTAAGAGTACATATTTGAGTTTCTACGATGCTATTTTGGTAATGTCTGTTACATTTCGTTTGAGAATATCCCTTTACCATAATCCGTTGCAACTGATTAGAAATTGGACCGTCAGCCTAAGAAATTATTTTCAATTTAGCTGCTGTCTCATCTTACAAGAAATTCTATCCTGGATTATTATAACAATTATTATAGAGCATTTATAATATAAATAAATGTGTGTGTGTGTGTGTGTGTGTAAAAATTATTATATATAAATTCTTTCAACCATTTTCTTTGATATATGTGCATTTTTATAAATAAAAATAATATAAGAAAAAGTATATAAAAAGATATATAAAAGATATGCACATTAAATTTCTTTTAAATCAATAAAATAAACTTAAACAAAATTTGAAAAATATGTTAAATTAATCAATAGAATCAAGCAAATGTGTAATACATGGAATTACGTCTTAAAATTATCTACTCAGAAGTTAGCAAATAAAAAGATAGGAATTTATGACTTTATGTTTGCAAGATTTTGTTTTCGAATATAATGATAAAATAAGGTGCTTCTGCTGACACATTAGCAGTTTATTGTTCCAATAATAAAAAATAAAAAATATTTTATCTACTGTCTACGGTAAATCATAAGCTTTTAATACTCATTACTAATAAATATTCCAAAATGAAAATTATTAATACAATTTGTAAAATTTTTTAAATTATGATAATAATTATTATTTGAAAGTCACGCCCATTATGTTGATCTTTTGGTAAAATGAAACTTTTTTAAATATTTATTTTGCATTTTCTTTAAATAGAAATTTTTTAAATATAAACGTGATAAAAAGTCTATATCGCTCTTGAGATTAAACTTATATTCGTTAAAATTCTTAAACTTTTTGAATCTGTTAAATCATGTAATAGATTTTATATTTACCTGGAGTCTTCCCCAACCAGTAACTACAAGATCACGATCGTCATAATTAGGATCGGCAGTTGGCAAGGCAATCGGTTGTACATTATTGTTAAATTCGATATCTTGCACTACACGAATTAGACCGATATCATTAATATACAGGAAGTTGTCGAAGTCATCGTGTCGTATAAAATTTGCTACTTGATGCACAATACGAGGTGCATCAAGATAATTGCTTCCAACAGCAACAAGAACATCGGATGGATCGTTGAGACTAAGAATTGATAAAAATTATAATTAATTGCATAAATACTTAATTAAAGAATAAATTTAAAAAATAGAAATGTCTATTAATAGAGAGAAATCTTTGACAAATGAAATAGGCTACATTTTTACAGTACATAGACGTGCATGCATGCTTCATTGTCGTTACATTCTCCAAACTTTGCGATAATTGGCATAAGATTTTTAAAAATTATAAATAATTAAAAACTATTGCGTTAGTATATGTTATAAAATAGATGAAATTAGTAGTAATTTTCTTGTTTCTTACTCCGTTAAAGATATATAAATTTCTTTTAAAATTTGAATATTTTTGAACTTAAAAAGAGAAAGAAAAAGGGTATACATACTGACTAAAACAGTGCGCTGCGGTAATAATGTAATTCTTACTGATGATGGCTCCACCGCAAAAATGCCTATTGTTTTTTGAATTTCTCAATGATGCTTGATAAGGATACAGGTTATTTGGAGCATCGCTGCCACCGACAATTTGTGAAAGTGGCAAACCTGTTCATTGAAGATATTATTATTTTATTTTTGTATTTGTTGTTAAAGGGAATCGATTTCAGATTGATACAAAGCATTGATTGTTATAACAATATGTTCCGTTTTAAAACATAATAAGCATTAAATAGGACATATCTGTTTTAACAAGATTTTTAATATCACACACTTATATATATTCATACATAGAATCTTATTAATCTTTTGATTATTTATATTCTGTCTAATTATATGATACAAAATGTTAAATAATTTAAAAAATATTTATTGCAATATTAACAAATACATAAAATATGGAAGTCAGAAAAAGAAATCAAAATAAATTTAATATGTACAAAAATATGTATTCAGAACATTGGATTCTGAATAGATTATACGCGGTTCAGTTCATAATGAGCAACATTGTTAAGATATGAGCCCGATTTTTGTTCATCAATAAGATCGTAATTAACGAATGTGTGCTTACCATGGGCCCTAAGCACCAAGCACGTTATTATAAGACCGATGATAGCTTTCATAGCGATAAGCACTGTGGCACTTCCAAACACTTCCTGTTGCCTGCAATTTATATAAGTATTCTGCTGCTTTAATCGAAATCATCAATTAACACATCTCTATATTTAAGGTACGATTATCTTATTACGAGGCAGGATATGAATCGTGTATTAATAGAAATTGATAATAATATTGATAATAATATTGGTAATACTATAATACTGCTATCTATAAATAAATATAATAATAATAATAAGTGAATAATAGGAAATAATATTTATTTATATATTCTTCGCTAAATCTTGAAATATTATAATTAAAGAGTTTCGTTGTAATTCTAACAGAATTCGTAAATGCGTATTTCTATATATATATATTTATAAATCTTTATATAATATTCTCATCTTTATTTCTCTTCTAGATCGTGTGTGTACGTAAATTCCATAACTTTATATATTATTTTACAACAGAATTATAAGTATGTAATGATGTGTGATAAAGTTTTATTCAAATTAAATTTTGTTTCTTATATCTATCTATTATACATTAAATATATATATATATATATTTATTGTATTTGATATAATAATATGATATATGGAGTTATATATAAAATTAATTTAGAGCGTCACGTTACATTTCTAGCGCTATATATAATTTCACAAAAACTATAAAATATATTTATAAAATATACTTTCTAATATATACTTCTTAATATATTTTATCTTGTCATGCAAAGTTCAAAGTACTCCGTACTTGATATAGAGAAAAGTGAGGCAAAACCGTACTTTTCTGGATTTGTCTTCCTATAACAAATCAGAGAGCAAAAAAAGATTCTGTTGACCTTAGTAGTCTCTAGTAAACTTGAACTATGAGAATATAAGGCTGGTTGCTAAAAAAAATTTGGTTATCAAGTATAACAGGATTTTTTGAAGAAGTCAAAATAGGTTTTGACCCACCGATAGAGTAAAATCGGGTACCTATTTGAAAGCATGTAAAACACCGTGTAATCATGAAATTTTGATTTATTTTAATCAAAATATAATACAAAAATATATTTTAGAAATAAAAATCATAAACAAAGACATTCTCTTACTCTACATTACAGCAAGACATTGGTCCCATCCTTAGCGTGCAATGCACTGTATTCAGCCCTTGATTAATGTTGAGTACAAATCATTGCAAAGGATGCAGGCTTCATCTTTTTCTTCCTCTGAGAATAAGTTGTCTTCCTACTTTTTTTAAATTTAATTCTTTAACTTTAGGGGTCTCAAAAATCTTTTTCTTAGTGATTTCTTTTTCTGAGTGGTAGTCTCCATTTCCGATTGCTTTTTGTAGGGAGACAAATTCAGGATGGCAGTTTCTCCTCTTTTCATTATATAAGGTGTGTATTTTGTTCCAACACGAGGAAAATAACAAATACGGCGGCTATACATTCCGGTGTACAAAGTGACGATCAAAACGAGTACGATATACTCTCTTATATGTACAAAATGCAATGCTGCACTTACCGAAGAGTAGTAGTAGTTCCCTGTGTAGAAAAAGTCCACGACGACTCGATTGTTGCCTCGATTTTGATCTTCTTTGGCCCGAAAACTCTTTGGACTTCTCTCAAACAAGAAATATCGTGTACACGTGGACACGGTTCATCTGAAAATAATGATGGCGATAATCTACAACTAATAACAAGAGTTGGCCAAAGATAGTAGCACTTATCACAAAGAAACGGAGATACCCGGTTTTATTCTACTTTCCCCTACTATTGCTGTATCAATCTCATAAAATTTAGATAACAATCTAATTATTTTCGGATACACATGATAACTGCTGATGTTTAATTAATGATATCTTGATTATTCAATATGTTTTAGGGAATTTTACAGATGATGTATCATTTGATGGAAAATATCGATAATCAATCAACAATATGCAAACAATTTATAAATATGTGGATATCATAACGTTTTAAGCAAAAACAATTATTCGATTGCTAGTATCAATCATTGATCTATTACATAGAAATAAGCAGCTATATTATCTTTTATTTGCTAGATATTTATTAATTTTTATCATATTTATAACATTTTTTGTCAAAACAATAAATATCATAATTATTAAAAAATATTCATGATTATTATTTGAAACATTATCTTCTCTGTTCAAAGGTTTAAATTCAATCTTCGATTATATTTTACGATAACGTAAATTTATATTAATGTCTTTGTTAATGTATATTGTAGTTTTTTACGTATTTATTTTTATATAAAAATTAATATAAAAATATATTTACGTCCTTAACAATAAAACTTTAAAAAATCTTCAATTACTCTCTTATTCCTTGCAGCAATCAAATTCTGTCTGTAAAGCTACAAAGATATTAATGAGACAAATTTTATTTTACATTGCTGTTATTACTTAGTTATCATAAAAATCTTTCTAAGAAACGAATAAAAGAACGTTCCGCTAGTGTCAACTTTTTCTAACATGCAATCAGTTTTTCCTGATCATACATTATACGTATAGTTCATATTTGACATTTATAAAGGCACATACATATTGCAATAAATCCGTAATTATAACTAAATGTACAAGAAGCTATCCGTATATTCATGATTATATATGTATGAATGATTAAATCAAATTATTAAATCAATAGAAAAATGCAATTCTAACACATCAAAATAATCAAACATAAACGGCGACAAAATTAACAGCGGAATTACAGTGTGTTCAATAAAGAATATTTAAGTAAACATTGTGTATATTTGATTTGTTTCTATTGTAGCAAGCGTGTTACATAATTATCACCCAATTAACAATATAATTTTTGTTAAGAACATATTTATCCTTTTGTATATATATTCATCAATGATTAATCTATGTGCGTACAAGAAATTCATACACATATCTATAAAACTGAATGTATGCGCAAATATATTATCAAAAACTGAAGAATATTATTTTATTAGAAAATATATTTTTAATGCGATATCGTCGTTTGTAAATCAAGATCTCTTTGTATGGGAGTCAATCCACGTTTTATAGTAAAATACTTTAGTAGACAGGTCTGGTAAACCTGAACCACACGAAGCATAATTGTGGGACACGAGACCAACCAAAACACCATCGGCAACGACTGGACTGCCGGCATCACCCTATCGAGAGAATGTATTTAATATACCAATGTGAATTGAAATTCAAGAATGTATATTATTAATTTTCTCATATTCAAAAATCAATAATCTATGCAATATATTGTAATTTTTTTTTTCTATGTAAGAGAGAGAGAGAGAGAGAGAGAAAGAGACAACTTAAAAACTACTTTCACAAAAAAGAATAATTATACTTATTAGAAGCGACGAGTTCTGAGAAATAATATTCAAATAGCGAGAATTTCGATTTTTATTTTTTGATATCAATTCATAGATTAAATCAATGATAGTATGTGAGTGTAATTATGTTATTTTTAAATTATTATAAATTTCAACGTTGTAACAAACAACAAAAACGTTTTATCTCTCATACACACATATACATACACGCATGCGCACGCACACACACGTATTATCTATTTTATACGATTACTTACGTGGCATATCCCTTCACCCTGCGTTGTATAAGTACATAGTTTCTTAATGTCGTTGAAATTTCTACTGTATGTTTTTTCAGGACATCCTTTCGCTATAATCTCTTGCAAATGATTGGGAATCGGACCGCCGCTCTAAAAAGAATTGTTTTCAATTTAGCTAAGACCTGATTCTACAAAATGTAAGCCATTTTACCATAATTTTTATAGAGCATTGTTTTTATAATTTAATAATAACAGCAATAGACTTAGAGTACTAACAGTTAAGTGGTAAAACTGGCAAATAAGAGCCCAGGCACGAGTATTAGTGCGCGAAATTATTATTGTTATATTTTAGTAATAAATGTGTATTTTTTTAAATTGTTTTTTTTTTTAAACGTTTTGAACCGTTTTTGGTCCATCATCAGCATGGATATAAATATATAACGAGTACATTGGAATTTTGAAATTTGACTGCAACAACAAATGTTATGTATGTCAAGTTTTAAAATTTTAATGTAATCTTTATACATTTATATCCATGTTGAAGAATGGACCAAAAAACGGTCCAAAATGTACATTTTTAATACATATTTATTACTATAATAATAATAAGTTCGCGCACTAATACCCGCGCTTTGAGTTTTATTTGCCAGTTTTCCCATTTAATTGTTTTATGATTTATATCTCATAATAATTTATAATTTTTTATTTTGACAATAGTACATAAAATTTTTTCTAAACAATTAGAAAAGGCACGAGGAGCAATTAACAGATGTCCGTATAACATATAGTCAAATTTAAAATACAAAAACCACAAGACAAAATTTAATAAATTAAAGAATAAAAGACATTACATATAAGTTAACAGATCTTGAGTTACACAAATAAAAATTGAATTATAAAATAAAAATTTATTATTTTAAAATTGTTTTTCTTTATTTTTATTATTTGATTATTATCATTAGATACTATTTTTGAAAATAATAGCTAATATGCTATACATTCATGCTTTTTAATTAATTTATCAATTTATTAAAATAGAAAATAGCCGTAGAAATAAAAAACAATAGAAAATAAATCCTTTTCTCTAAAGATCTAATATATTCTGAAGTAAATTATAAATAAACGTCGAATTTCTAATTCTTATTAAAAAAAAAGATTTATTTCTTGAATTCTAATTAGAATAAATAAATGGTGTTTTGAAATCAAAATAATAAAGAAATTATATTGTTCTTAAAAATTCTCAAGATCAAAACTGTATTCGTCGAAGCGTGCGTGAATACTATTTAGATTTCACATAATGTATTTTATGTTTTTTACCCAGAGTCTTCCCCAGCCAGTAATTAAAAGAGGATAATCCTCATAATTCCGATCGGCATTTGGCAGGGTAATCGGCTGGACATTTTCTGAACGATTAAGCGGAATAGTTTCCGGTATATAGATTAAACCAATATTATTAAGATTTGACAATTTATTGTATCCAGCATGTATTATGACGTCTGCTGCTTTATATAACGCGTAAGGTTTATCAAGGTAATTGCTTCCAACAGCGACATTAATATTAAATGGATTTTTGTTTCTCCTGAAATATAGATAATAATTATTTCCATGTTTCTAATTTTACGTTTAATCTGAACAATATAAATGTTTAAAGCTAGAACGGTATTAATTGCGTATAAACTAAATAGGCTGCGTCTCTGAAAGGTGCCAAAAATTATTGCCACACAAATATTTCTTAAAGTTTTGCACTTCTCATTCTTCAGACACAAGATTTTTAAATTAAATAAAATTTATTTCGCTGATTTTTATTATGTAAAATTGCGCAATCAACAATCATTTGCAGAATTGAATACACGAGGACTGTTCTATCGCGATGTTTTGTCTAACAACTTGAAAAGCATTATCTTCAGGTAGCATTTTTAGATAATCATCATACTGATAATACAATGACAAAGTACACGAATAGAACTCCATTTACGCGCATTTTTACAAACATAGCGTTTCGTAACACTGGTTTATCAATTCTTGCTATACTCATTGAGAACGAATAAACGATATTATTAAATTACATTAATTTTGTTCACGAGTCTTATTCGGTTATTTGAATAAAGATTGGGCAATTAAATATTAAGAAATTAAAATCTTGAAAGAAAAAATATACATACCCAGTAAGACATTGCGCAGTGGTAATGACATAGTGCTCACTGATGATGGCCCCACTACAAAAATATGTATTGCCATTTAATGAATCTCTCAATGATGCCTGATAAGGATATAAACCATCCAGAGCATCTTTGCCGCCGGCAATCTGCGAACTCGGCAAACCTATTGATCATAAATAAATAATCTATCGAATAATTATTGCGATATAAATATTTTTGAACGTAAAATTGCAAATTATAAGAAATACATTCAATATACAGGGAGAGATAGCATATTTTTTACAATTCATTCGAAATGTGTCATGTGCGCGATGAAAAGATTATATATTATGCGATGTTAATATATAATAAGCATTATTGTTATGATAACGATTTTTGTGCAATGCATTAGAATCCCGAATTACTTTTCTTTTTCAATAGGATTTTACGTAAACAGACTTACCGTAGGCGTTAAACGCCAGGCACGAGACTATAAGACCAGCGAGAGCATTCATAGCGATAAATACAATCTGGCACATTTGAACATGTTATCTTCAATTTATATAAGTATCCTACGATTAAAATCATTAGTTGACACGTATCTATATTTAAGTTACGTTTATCTTGGCATACAATGTAAAATGTATGTGCGCGAATGGTCGAGTATTTACAATGTTGCCATCTATATAATTATTGTATAAATGATTTGAAGCACACATCAGTATTTTGCATTCGGATAATATTATATCATACAATTTTCAATTAAATTTTGCAATGATACATATATAGCAGCTAATTTGTAATCATGAATTATAAAACTCTATTCACACATTTCTATATATTTTTATAATATGAAGATGTTTTTAATATTCATCTTATATATTTCTCTTTAATACTCATCTTATATATCTTATATATGTAGATTTGTATAGCAAATAATCACATATTTTGTTTTCTCGAAATTTATTTTCCCTAACAGATAATATTAAAACATTAATCAGCATAAAGTTTCAATATCATAACTATAATACTTTTTGTGTTGTTTTAACGTGCGATTGTGCCTATTATTTCTACGATTATTTTATATTTATATAAATATGTTAGTATAGATTGGTTTCACAATATAATTGATTAAAACACGCATTCTTAATTTAATTCGTCATCGCTAAATCACGCGCATAACGTCTAGATAAAAATTAAATTATCTTTTTTCGCAAAAGACGTGCTGATATCGAATGATATATCCTTATCATTACAAATATTTTAGGAAATAAACAAGTGTGAGAGATAATACCATTTCATATAAAATATGATATGATAAAATATGTACTAAAAGAAAATCTCGCAAACCCGGAAATTTTAATTTTGATGAAACTTTACACACATGTAAAGGGAGAAGGAGTGGTAAATAGATGAATTTAGAAATTTTCAGTTGCTGCCTAAAAACGATTCTGAAGGATGAAACCACCCCTCATATGTAGAGCGGTTTTTTGCTTTTCTCGTTATATCTCAAAGATTATTTGTGATATCAAAAAATGATTTATACAAAAGTTTCATGGTAAGAACACTTCTATTTAATTACATTAACAAAATTTTGAAAAAATAATTAAAACAAAAATTTTTCAAAAATCTTTGGAAAAGATTATCTTATACATAGGTGAATAAATAGAAAAATTTTTAATTGGCGCTAAAATTACAATATAAAGAATTATAGTAAGTTTTAATAAGTTTAAAGAATTATAAGTACATTCAAAATGAAAGTACCTTTATTTGATAGTATTATAACGGAGCAGATATTTTTTTATATAAGAGATGCAAAAAATAAATTATGAAAAAAATTACTTTTAAAAATTGTATTAATGTGGTTAAATATATAGAGATGTTCTTATGAGATGAAACTTTATACATATATAGGTAGTAAATAAATAAATTCTTCTCGCAATAATTTTATCGGACACTGTCATTTTTTATATCTTATGTCTTTATTATCAAGTTGTAAATTAAAAGTCCGTTACAAGATTCATTTACTATTAAAAGGGAACCTCGCGAAACCAACTCTGCATATGTAGGGTAAAATTTCATAAAAATCAGAATTTTCGGGTTCACGAGGTTTCCTTGTAAGTCAATATACAATACCAATTCATATAAAGTTGTGTCTTTTTCATGTTATGTTTGCAATAGATGCGTCGAAAAGTTTTCATAATGCTTCTGTATAAGATATAAAATTAAATAATTGCATTTATCATTAAATAATTGCTTGTTTGTTAATAACAAGAAGAAAAATAAATTAACAAATGTCTTTAAATTAAGATTATTAGTTTTAATTATGGATTACTAGTCTTTATTATAAATTACGGTAATTATTTATTATAACGGACCCAGCTCCAATGATGTTGACCTTGACATATGTTGTCAAGGACATAATCCTGAGTAACTTTTCCTTATAACTTAATCGGCGGTCTCTTATAATTTTTAAGATATTTAAAGTTAAAGTTAGATTCGAAACGGAAATTTGGTTTGAGTTATATAACGTAACTTGAATCAAATTTTAGTTTTAAATCAGAAATAGATTTGGGTTAGATTATATTTTTCGGAAGTGGAGCCCCCCCGTAGGGAGGGGGCAAAACCCACTGTGTCCACGCATATACTTTACAACGCGAAGCGAGGTTCACCTCACGATTGTTGTGTGAATGAGAAAGTATATACGTGAACGAAATATTCCGCCCCCCCCCTACGGGGGGGCTCCACTTCCGGAAGATATAACCTAACCCAAACCTATTTCTGAAAATTTAATTT
>NW_021849582.1:541502-548836 GCF_003651465.1 Formica exsecta | reverse complement strand
CATTCACACAACAATCGTGAGGTGAACCTCGCTTCGCGTTGTAAAGTATATGCGTGGACACAGTCGGTTTTGCCCCCTCCCTACGGGGGGGCTCCACTTCCGAAAAATATAACCTAACTCAAACCTATTTCTGAAAATTTGATTTGAGTTATACAACGTCCTGATGCGGATGGACCTCGCTTCTTGCGTGGAAATTACAAACTCATGTAAAAATTACGTTTTATTTTTCAAACTTTATTTGTTAATAATTTTTTAATAAACAATGACCGCCGATTAAGTTATAAGGAAAAGTTACTCAGGATTATGTCCTTGACAACATATGTCAAGGTCAACGTCACTGGTGCTGGGTCCGTTATAGTAAATAATTACCTTCATTTGATTTACAGTTACCTAACCGATTAACAATAAAATATTTGGAAAAATTGTGTTAATAAAGATATTTTGCGGATAATACTTATCTTTTTTGCAATATTAAAGATCTGTGTCATTTTAGCTAATAAATTTAGTGTAGTGTTTAGTACTATACTTTTAAACGTCTTAAATTATATATATATTATGTAAATAGATATGTATAAGACAATAGATAAGTGTCATACAAGAGACAAGATTGTCGCGGTATTGACATTGACGTGCTGTCCGAGCCAATCTTTAAAAGCGGATACTCTTGTGTATACATCCGGAAAACCAACTGCGCATGGAACAACAAATGAGGCAATACCAATCTGAATACCATTGGCAACGAGTGGACTACCGGAATCACCCTAAAAATAACAATACTATCATAAAATTTAAGAAAATCGTGATAAAATTTTTAAGCTCTGTCAAGACAAGGAAGTAAAAGAAATAGAGTAGATTAGTTAAATTACAATTAATTTTAATTTTAATTGTAATTGAGTGCCTTGAATTAATTGAGTTTTAGAGCCTCATAGAACTATTAGCTATTATATTAGCTATTATTCAACTGTACGTGCTTAATAAATTAAAGATTAATTAATTATTTGTTTAATCAAAATTATATTGATAAATACTCACATGACATGCTCCCTGACCATTTTTTGAAAATGCGCAAATGTGACTATCCTGTATATCCTCGTATAAAATTTTGCAGTCTGTTTGTGAGAAAACTTTCAAATCGAGTTTTTGAAGCTTGTCAGGTATTTTGCCTGATTTCTAAAAATAATAGAAGAAGTATAAAATGTGCATAAAAAAGATTATTATCTAAAGATAAACGATGAAAGATATACATGTAAATTGATATAAAATAAATAAAGGAAAATATGAGTGATTGATTATTCCTTTCATGATAATGTTTATTTAATTCGTCGTTTCTTACCTTGAGTCTACCCCATCCGATCAAGAAGCAGAATTCGCCAACTAGAGTGGAATTAGTGGTTGCGATAGGAATCGATTGCACCACATCTTTGAATACTATGTCTGTTTTCAGATGAAATAAGCCGATATCATTACGGATTAAATCAGGATCGTAATCAGGATGGATAATGACTTTCTTAACATTGTAGACATCACCAGTTTTCGTTAAGAAGTTCGTACCAGCATGAACTGTTACGTTTTTGAGAACTTTAGGATCAGAAAACCTAGATTATATATATATAAATTAATTAAATTATAGATATCTAGTTGCTTGAATAAATAAATTCAATAGATTATAATATTGTAATAGATATTAAAAGTAAAGAAGTCAAGAAACAGTAGAAAATCAAAATATTCAAATATCGAAAAATTAAGATATCCATTCAAGTATGAGAATAGCCAAATATTAAATACCGATAGATAAACAAATTTTTTTTGTTTTTTTGTGTGAGGTAAGAACGTGATACTTACGTCGTAAGACAATGAGCTGCGGTGAGAATGTGACGTTTAGCAATAATAGATCCACCGCAGAAATGATTATTGTTAAGTCTCAGAGATACCATGTAAGGATGTCCGCCGAGTAAAGCGTCTGTTCCGTTAACGATGTGAGGGCCTGGTAATTCTATTCAAATAAAAAGCAAAGGTAAGTATTACAAAAATATGCACTTAAAATATTTTAAATTTGCAGTGATAAAATACAAGATTAATAATCATGGATGATATTGGTACTAATTTTGCAGGTGTACCAATTTGTGTAAAAAAGATGTACCAATATATATATAACATTTATTTTGCAAATATATTACATATATCACGCGCAAATTGGTACATCTTTATTACACAATTAGGAATATATATATATTCCTAATTGTATATATTTTTTCCAATAGTAATTTATATTGAAAAAACTTTATCATACTAAAAAGAAGGGAATAAGGATCTGTTACTATCGGTTTTAAAGATTGTAGGTTGCAGAATTAGTACTAGTCTGATTTTAATAAGATACATTTTCGATGCTCAAAAATATATAAAAATGCATATCTCTCTACATTTTACACATCGCTATGAGAGACTATAAATTCATACATCACATATATATTTTTGTAACATTGAGCTCTGGATTACCCCCATTCCCCAATTTATTTAATTAATATTTATTATATATATTCTATTGAATATAAAAATATTTTATGAGGTCTGTTTTCACTTACCATGTCCGACCACAGCTGTATAAATGATCAAGAGACTAAAGAATGAATACATTGCGAAACAAATAAGCTACTATTCAAGACAAAACCACTTCATATATATATATACATATCTAACTGTAAGTGATGTCATATAAAGCCCGAATCACACTAGCGGCTCGCGGCTGCGATTGCGATTGCCTCAGCCAATCACAAACGCAATCGCAATCGCAGCCGCGAGCCGCTAGTGTGATTCGGGCTTAAGAACACATACATATATCATGTTATTAATAGATAAATTTGCAAGGCTCAGATAAATTTGATTAGACCAGAACCAATCACATGATTTTGATAACTGATAAATGTTATTGATTGAAAGTATAGAGCCAAACGTTTATTTATATAATTCAAGTAACAGTAAAATTATTTTTCTGTGGCTTTATGCGTTCTACTCTAAAATTTATATAAAAAATTTTAAATTTTATTAAAAATTATAAAACAAAATTCTTATTCTCTACGTTTTATTTTCCTTCATGATTAGAATTCTTTAAAAAATGCAAGAATATGCCCAATACTCTATACGAGAACTGTTTTAGAATAAAAATAATTTTTCAGAATCGACCAGCGTTATATAAATAATAAAATAATAAAAAGACTACAGAAATAATAAACAAACAATTAGAAAGGACACAAGAAACAATTAATGGATGTTCATCTAAAATAAAGTCAAATTTAAAACAAAAACACGCGACAAAATTTAATAAATTAAAGAACAAAAGACATTGCAAACAAATTAATAAATCATAAGTTATACAAATAAAAATTAAATTATGAAATAGAAAGCGCAGACGTTTCAGTCCCGAACTGGACTCTCTTCAGTGTTGAAAAAAATTAATTAAATTAAATAGCTAACGGTCAATGTGAATAAAAAATCGGAAACTGCAGTCAAAATGCGATTTGTTTAATATTTAAAAATATGCTTTGAAATCAATCAATAAACAAATTATTTAATACTATTATTTGTAATTTTCACTTATATTTTAGAGGAATTTTCTTATCAAGTTCGTCTCACAATTAGATACGCTTCTATATAATATTATATAGATTTGTAAATTCTGGCTTTTACAATAATAAACGGATAACACGAAATAAATTGTGAATAAAGAGGCAATAATCATTGTAAATGAAAACATTGTTTTCATTATACAAAAGACGTTTCGATAAAGACGTTTCGATAGATTTATTAATTACTTTTCGTGTATTACTTACATTGATAATTTATTTGATTGATGACAAAATGTAATACATTTCTTCAAAAATAATTTACACAAATTATATTTTAATTGAACTATGAATCATATACATAAATGGATTGGCATCTTAATAAACAAATTAAATAATTTCCTATAATTTCATCTTCCCAATAATCCAAGAAGTAAAACTGCTCACTCTCGTGTATACATCTGGATATCCAACTGCGCAAGGGCGACCGAAAGAAACAATTCCAATTTGACTTCCATTGGCTACTAAAGGACCACCGGAATCACCCTGGAATGACGTTCCAATTAATGAGACATAAATATTACAATTATTTATTATTATAAATTGTGATAAATTATTATTATTAAAATAAGCATTCATTTGATACGTGATAAGAGATTTAATATTAAATTTTTTTTTGTAAAAAGATATATGTATTGTCATTTTTTATGTCAACAATATAACGACTTACATGGCACGCTCCTTGTCCTGCTTGAGTAAGAGTGCAAATATGGCTATTTATCACATTCGAGTGTACGGACTTACATAGTTGTTGAGGATAAACTTTTAAATCAATTTCTTGCAAACTGTTTGGGGGATTGCCACCCAGCTAAAAGGATAAATGCATTGTTATTTGTCAAAAATAATGTTGAAAAAGAAAAATAACGAATAATTTATGATAATAATTTTATCTCATAACTTGTTACATGCAAAAAAAAAATTTTTTTTCTCATATCTTTTAAAAATACTGACTTTTCCTAACACAATCAATCCCACCGTGACCGAAAGAGGGAATATTATATCGGGTGGTCGTGTAATTTCGTAGCCGCGAGCGACTCCCGGTTCGCGCGCGCACCCCAAGCGCTGCTGTTTTCGTTTCATTATACCATGCTTCACCGGGTTATCATCATACTAATTATCCGTTCAAAGGGACACGGCTCCCCTCTTGCTCCCCGTTGAATCCGCGTAATTGGCCGAGAATCTTTTATCAGGCTATCTCAATTTTTCCGACGAGATCAAAAGCGACGACAGCCGTAAGCGTACAATTGTAATACATAAAAAATTCTAATTATCGACACAAAGTTTCGATGTGAGAATCGCATTTCGTCTTTTATACGTTATATCGCAATCGTCGATTGATCGCGTTGCCGCTAATAATAAATAAATTCTTTGTGCAATTTTGGATATGTATTATTATAACAGCTGTTAGCAAAACACATATAGATAGAATACGCGACGAGCGATGTTATCTCTAAACAGACGGACGTATTTATAACGAGAATAACGCGGACCGTGTGTTTATCGTCGCAGAGCGGATCATTTATTACGAATGCGAAATACAATAGAGTTTTGCAGAAGTACGCCGGAAACGAGGCGCGATACAAATTTAATGCCGGCGAGCGGGTTTACATTCGGACTACGTACCTTCAACGGACATTGAATTCTGTAAATTCATTCTGCAACGCCGGATGTATGTATTTGAATATAATATTAATCTTCAAAACGCGCGTAAAACGCGTCCCGTCGATTCATTACTGACTTTTCCTTATATATATATATATATATATATGCATATAGCGAGTCTTTTTGGAAATATCCTATGAGTTTAATATTACCTTAGTAGTTCCCCATCCGGATAACGTACAAGGCTTGCCTTCAAGATTTGCATCAGTTGTTGCAAGCTTTATGGGCTGCACTACTGTATTGTATTTGATAGGACTTGCAAGATGAACTAGAGCGATGTCATTAATGAGCAATGCTCTGTTATAATTTTCATTAATAGTAACATTCGCTACTCCATACTTATTTCCTGTTTGGTTCAAATAATTTGTGCCGGCGTGAACCGATAAATAATTTAATAGATTTTCAGTTCTAATAATGAGAAAAAGTATAAGTCTATGATAATCAAAATTAAATAATATTATGCTTAACTAATATTAAATTGTATTAATAAAAAGAATCTAATAGAACTTGTGATTAACATTAAATTATTAGCATCGAGATAATGTATCAAAAGAAATACAATATCGTTCAGTATATACGTATAGGAAAAGAATAAAATACGTCATATATATATAAAAAAGATCAATATATATAGAAAAAAAAAAATGTCATTTATATAAAATACGTCTTATTATATATTATAATAATTTTCCAGATGCAATAATTCTAGAATCTCTCTCATTACTTTTATCATATGAACCATATATAATATAGTTATTTTATTTTAAATAATTTAAAATAGCGTATTTTTTATATATATTTATTTTGCGTAATTATTTTTAGATTGATTAAAAACATTTTAAATTTATTTCTATAATTTTTATCAAAACCAGCATGATTTAAAAGAATTACAATTTTTGTATACCAAAACGATTTTGTATTTAATAGTTCATTATTTCGTATGTCCCAAATATATCTGACATATTAAGAAGTTAATTGAGAATTATATATCAGTAATAAATAATATATTCAAATACCCTTCGACACAATGTGCTGCAGTGAGAATAGTACGAGTATTTATGATAGAACCACCGCATGTGTGTGAATCGAGAAATCTCAATGATATTTGATATGGATATTTGCCGACAGGAGCATCCTTGCCTCCAACGATACGAGGAGATGGGGCTCCTTTTGACAAAAATAAATTAATTAGATTTTAATATCACGAAAAACATACAGTATGCATATTACTATAAATGTACACTTTTAATAATAACATCAAGTTAATGATATCACATCAAGTTAACAATATCTAGAAATTATACATCCACATGTTTGGCAAAATTAGATTTATTGATAAATTTAAAATCGAATTTTTATTTTCTTATTGTTAGTAATAATTCTATTAATCGCATTAATTTTCAATAATTATTTATGGATTAATATACCTTGTACGGCGTATGCCAGAGCGACGAATAGAAGACAAATGAATGCATGCATCTTTGATTATAGATTTATTGACACTGGCTGAAGCGAAGATGCATTCATAGGTTTATATATGTTCCTAAAGTACGTAGCAAAGATATGTGAATCACGTGTTTCTGACGTTTCTCAACTTACCTCATCACGGTATCGGATATGATAAAATAAACTCAATATTGTTATTTATGGTTCATACACTTCAAACCTATATAAATTGAGATAAAGGTCTTAGAGAGCTTTAATTAAATTTACATTTATCATTATTATCGTTTTTTTTAAAGAATCGGAAATTACGTTCGTTATCTAAAGAGTACATAGGCATACAGTTCATTTATCGATTATTATATCTAGAAAATTGACTTATATGTAACATCAATAGAGAGATAATGTCATGTTCTACAATTCATTGCAGTTTTAACATTATAACGTGAACAGAGTTAAGTCAAATAACAAATTTGGTAAATAACAAATAACGAAGAAATAACTAAGAAATAAAATTTTATTCATCAATAGAAAAATAAATAAAATAAGTAAGTTAATAAATATGTAAGTAAATAAGTAAATAAATAAATAAGTAAATGAATAAATAAA
>NW_021849582.1:525679-541464 GCF_003651465.1 Formica exsecta | reverse complement strand
TATATATATATATTAAGATGTAATAATGATTAGCACATTTCATTACAATCATTACTCTATTAGTTTCATGACGTATTATAGGTTGTACAAGCATTGGTTGGAAATAAAAAAATGTATATAAGTGTAAAAGTATATCTTATTTGATTTATTATATTTCATTAATCAACAACATGTTTTTCGAGCCATTCTGTGAATGCGGACACTCTAGTAAATACATCAGAGTATCCGCGAGCGCATGGTATGCCGAAAGAAACAACACCGATCTGAACACCATCAGCAACAAGAGCACCACCAGAATCACCCTGAAAATTTAATAAAGACAATAACTATTTGTTAAACAAAGACTTCATCCAATCTATATCATTTATTATACATAAATTATGTCATAAATAATATCCAAAAATATATTAATATTTATATCTACTTTCAATACATTTAACTTGATAAATTGATTTATAATAATTGTGAAATAAGTAATATAAAATACATCGTGAGAAAGTTTGCAGAGAAACAGAGAGAGAAAAAGAGAAAGAGAGAGTTGAATTTATGTTTGATGTTATATCTCAATCGATAGTATATTTGGTGTCTACATACAAAATGTATCATATACGTATATATGATACATATTGTATGTAGACTCTTGTATATATAGATTTTTAAAATATTCTCAAACACTCTACATCAAATCAATTATGATGATGTACTTTTTTATTTATTATTATACGTGTCTCTCTCGTGCAATATATTTTAAATAATTAAATATTTGAGAAATCGGTACTTACATGGCACGCGCCTTCGCCTGTTTTTGTTAGCGTACAAATATGACTAGATTGTACATTCTCGTGTTCTTGTCTGCATTTATTTTGATCGTAAACTTTTAACTCAATTTGTTGCAAGTTATTAGGAATCTGACCACCAAGCTAGATAATAAATTATATATTATAAAATCACATATGCAATGTCCGTAAGAAAATTTTGAAAATATACATATATATACTAAGTCTTTATATAAGCTTAAAAAAATTCAAGACTTTAAAAACAAGATACATAGTTTAATATCGGCGATATTATTCCATAGTTTTCTTTATCCTCTCATGCAAACGATTTATTATCTCAAGAACTTTCCATACTTGTCATAAATTTTATTAACTATAAAACTAAAAGAATGTAATTATTTTTTATTATTGAGAGATACCACTTTAAGATTAATAACTATATTAAACACAGAACTAAACACTAAACACAAAAATTTTTATATTTAATTTAATTTCCTAATGGATTTAATCCAATAAATACCAGATAAAGTCAACATTTTGTGTATGTGTACGTGTACTTTTATTACATAAAATAAATGTTTTACTATTAGTTTGTTTTATTTAATGAGCTTACCGATAATCTTCCCCATCCTGTTAAGATGCAGGGATAACCAGCGGGAGCGATGTCATCTTTTGCAAGTAGTATAGGCTGTACCAGTGGCTTAAATTCCACAGCAGTTGACAGAATAAGTAAACCAATGTCATTGGTCAATTGATAAGGATTGTAATTCTCGTGAGCGATAGCTTGTGTTGCTGTATAAACGACACCAGATTCGTTTAAATAATTTGTGCCAGCATGGATAGTTAGATCTCGCAAACTCGCGGGATTGCCGCTGTAACTGTTAAACAAACGCATTTTCACATTATATATATAATATGAAACAAAAATAAAAAATATGTACCCTATTATACAATGAGCGGCGGTGAGAACAGTGTGGCTGCTGATGATGGATCCGCCGCAACTGTGAAATCCGCTTTTTCTCAATGACACTTGATACGGATACTTGCCGACTGGAGCATCTTCTCCGCCAACAATTTGACTATTTGGGTAGCCTATGTAACCATGTGAAGAGATACGTGAAATAGGAGAGAATGTCTAATAAAGATTTTTTGGGCCTCAATTGCTTTTACCACGGAAAATTTCAATAAAATAAATACTTGCAAGTGCACCTCATAAATTGTTATTATTAACAAACGTTGCACATAACAACACATCTTTTTTTTAGTATCAAGGAATTGAAATATACATATATTTTATGCCGCTATTAAATTATTGCATCACTTATATAAGAAGGATACGAAATTTTGTGAGGAACACTAAATATTATTCGGCGATTATTATAATAATTTAAGATGATCCAGTTCCTACACGTCAATTCTGATATAAAATGTAATATCTTTTGTAAGTAAGAACAATTATATAAAATGATTAAAATATTGATTTCGTGATTTTATTATAGCCATTACAAAAATGAGAAAAATTTAAGGAGCTCGCTTATTTGCCAACTTTCTTAACTTATATTCCTCGGAAAGATTAAATAAATCTTTCCAGAATAATTGTATTTAATAAAATTATTTTAATAGTGTTTATTAAGATATAATATTGATTTATTACAATTTTAATAATATTTGTTGTTACTCTTTTTTTATCCTTTTCTCTCTCTCTCTCTCTCTCTCTCTCTCTCTCTCTCTTAACAACACACACTGTATTTTCTCTCTTACCGTGAGCGGCTACTGCTAAACAGGCGACTACGAAGGTAAAAAATGCGTACATAGTGAGGTACTGTATGGTACTGATAATAATGAAGCTCTTCATAGGTATATATACACCTTCTGAGCTCTCCACTACATAGAAATATATTTTGAAATATATGTTAATATGTACATATATAACAAAAATGAAGATTCTTCCTAATCTTCAACAGATTTAATCATTAGATATTATATTTAATATCATAATGATCTCGATAATTTATGCTAAATCATTAGACACAAAGCCGAATTACGTATCTGCAAAGATATTTATCAATCTTTGAAGGAAATTTCGAAATCTTTATCTTTGAAATACGTGATCCGATAATCGAAAGATTGCTACATAAAATCTTTATTTATTTATTAAGTTACTTGTTACGGTTTTTTTATTACTATATTGTAAAAAGTCAATCCCAAATTTATTATAAACTATAACTAATAAGAGATTTCTGATAGCTTTCTCTCCCTCTCTAGATATTCTTTTGATAGAGAGATGATGGTATATGGTGGTTCTAATGTATCTTCTATTGTGATAGAACTTAATAATGGTTTACAAAAAAATTTTAGATAGTTTGTCGACAATTGATTTGTCCAAACCAGAAAAAGAATTTCATCAGTATATTATGAATGCTTGATATAAATTATTATTATTATTATTATTATTATTATTATTATTATTATTATTAGTATTATTAAAATTGTTTAAAGCATGATAAGAGACTGGATTACTGTGAATAGTAAATATCAAATTTATATAAAAAAAAATTAATTGTTATAATGTGATTACTGAAATGTATTAATAATAAATGATATGACGTATAATAAGTAATCGCTTTGCTTATCAACATTACTTTATAATTTTTTTATCGTATAATCATCTGGTCTATTAATATCAATATCAAATTAAAAAATTTTAAGACAAATAAAAGTATTCATTTCTATATTAGGTATTTATATCTTATTTCTATGTTTATGGATCCACTCGAGAAACAATCAGTTTCTTACTTTTAAGCATATAAAATTGTGGTTTCAAAAAAGTTACGTAAATAATATTATTAATATTATTCACTTTTTTCTCTAAATAAATTAATCTGTATATGTATTGTACTTTATAAATATATTTGATAATCTAGTACACATACATACCCACACACACACCCACACCCACATATATATATATTTTTATATAATAAGCTTTTAACTTTTTAAAATTTATTTTACACTAATTTTGTTTATTTTCGTTTATAAAGCGTAACAGAAATTAATATAAATGCGTTATTTTTAATGATTATGAAATGAGAGATTTAGAAGCAAACCCGAGAATTTCCACTTGACCTAATTTTGTCAGAGAGACGATATTCTTAGAACTCTGTAACAGAATAAGATAATTTAACGATTTTTCTTTTACAATAAAGTGTTCTGTCTTTTACATCACTTAAAATGCATGTATAAATTAATATCTACAATAAAATTTAAGTACTGAGATAATAAAAATTGGAGATTGCCGGTTTTGCATCTAACATATAAAAATTTCCAGTTTTGCATCTAATATTTTGTGAAGATTGCCGGAATTGCAACTGAATTATTGGAAAATAATCAAATTAAAAAATTCAAAGAAAATTCAATGTTCCTTCTCTATTTTTGACAATAACATTAATATAAAAAAAATACAATGAGAACATAAACATTTCTAAACAATTAAATTTTTAGTTTCCGCAGAACTATAAACGTCTTTTTCCTCAATAAGTTCTTCATCCACTGGCCCATCATCATTTGTTTTAAATTGTCTATTTTTCAGTAATTTGATGAAAAATCGTAGGCGTCAAGCGTTTCCCATTGATCACCGTTTGTTTATTTTTATTTTTTATGACTATTCCGAAATCAAGCATGGAATGATTGTTTAAAATCAAGTCATATGGTAGGTAGATTTGCTTGTGATTAGTCCAAATGGAGAGCCATTTCTGCAACTCACAACATGAAAATTACCGAGTTTGCAACTAATCCCAATTTTTGAAGCCCTTGGTTTGAAGAGAAAATTGAAGGATTTGCAATCAAACAAGTTCATATACTATAGATCACATGTATCTAAAAAAGAATATCTTTACTTTAACTCATTTTCGCTAAAAAGTGAAAATTGCCAGATTTGCTTCTGGACTCCTCAAATTTAATTTTTAAATTATTCTTATTGTCAATATTTGTTATACATTTTTTCTACAAAGAAACAATTTTTAATTGTATTTAAAGCACAAGAACATCAGAAATGTGTATCTGTCAGTATAAAATATTTTTTGTTTTTGATGATATTTTTACATACAATTATCAAAATAAATCAATTATTTATGTATATATTTATATTATAATTAAACATCCTGCAGAGATATTTTGATAAATAATGTTAGTAAATATGTTTTTAATTTCATTCAGAAAGATCGAAGATCTATTTTTTATCTGTTGCTATAATCAAATGGGTTTTCCAACATATTATCTAAAGAAAAATTTAATCTGTCTACGAGAAATCGTGCGTGAGATTTGACGTTATCTACGTCTGGCAATCTATTAGCTTTATTATCATTTGATATCGTAAGTGTAAGATTATTTGAGCAATCACAAAGAATAATGAATAAAATGATATACTGCTTTGCGATTAATTGTAATCTCTATAATTTGTGTTAGAAATCTTATGATTACGTAATAACATATAAATAAGTATAATATTATAAAACATTTTAAAAAAAGTATTTGTGTAAGCATTACATGATTTACGCAAATTAAAAAATTATTGTATAAATTGATTAAATAGGAGGTATAGAATTAATTTCTCGTATTTTTCCTGTTAATATTGGAACAATTTATATAAATAAAATTATAAAGCATTAATTTTTTTAATACAATATTAAATTGGAAATAATTTAAAATTGTTTCTTTGCTAATAAATAAAATTATTGAGTTAGCACTATATGAATATAATTATAAATTAATCAATTTAGTAATTTGCCTCTCTTCCTCTTTTTCCTTCTCTTATTCTAAACATTTACCGGTAGAAAAGAAATTGTATCGAGCAAAATGATATAAACATATGATATACGTTCGCTTTTAACCTTGATATGGTACATTTCCTCCAACAAAATTGCTATCACGTTCCTGTATGTTAGACGAAAAGATAATTTATCTTCTCAAGAGATGGCGCCATTTAGTATTCAACGTTTATATAACGAAGGCAAATATTCAATAAAGAAATATAACAAACCAATATAATAATATATAAAAATACAACAACAAACTATAATACTGCAGATATCTTATAAAAAATAATGTATCTATGATATTATTGATTGCTGTTCATTTTTTTATATTATTATATGTTTCTGTTTTTTGTTATATAATATTACACAAATACGCATAATTTATGATTTATATAATCTCTTCAAATTACAATATATATTCTGTAATTTTTATATAGATTAAATTTTATATTAGATAATATAAAAATAATACGTAACATTTTTTAAAATTTAAAAGAAATGGAAATATTGCAATAATGAAAAATAGAATGTTATATTTGTATTGTTTCAAAATGTGAAAAGTATTAATATTAATATTAAACAGTTTTATGTGTAATTAAATTACCGGCTACTTATTTTAATATTTCAAAAGATTCATATATGTAATCAAAAGTGATCTTTGCTTGAAAATAAAATTCTCTGAACAATATAATAAGAATAAATTCTATATTGAAGTTTTATATTTAAAATAAATAAAATAAAAATTAACAAGATTTTTGTCTATGATGTAAAAATGAAAATATAGTATGCATTTGAATGAAATAAAATCAGTATATTGATTAATATATACGTGGACTTTTTATAGTACGTATTAAATTTGTTTACATTATTTCAGTAACTTTTTCTGTGGCTACGGTTTAAGAAGGCATTTGCACAAATAAAGTTCGGACAGTGACGTAAACAGAGCTTAAGGTAGCTAAAAATTCTTTTATTCTTCAAAATCTCAAGGTGCTTGCCTTGTTTATGTACTGTGACACGCCTTGTGAAAACTTTGTAACAAGAGCGAGCTGAAAGACACTGTTTGCAAATCATTAGTCTGACGATAGAGGTGCGCTTGAGATGAGAAGACGGAAGTCTCTTCAACATGATGTCTATATAGAAACAAGCAAATTGTGAAATAGCTTTGACAATTTAAATTCGTCGCCATTGTTTGTCTTATAGAATTGTAACTTCTAGCATAACTGCTAAAAAACATAATTGCTAAGCAAAAATCTTTTCTTTGATCTTGTATAAATATTTGAGAGAATCTAAGCTATTTTTTATTCAGATGAAGGATGAAAATGTTTCAACGAGATTTCTCCAAGATGAAATTTTAAATTACATTTTACAGGAAGAAAACAAAAGGGTCTGCGTAGTGTATCGTTCCGTCTTAAGATTCATATTATGTGCGTGCGCGCGCATTTATTTATCTAATTTTTATTTAAATAATATTGAGTCATAATATGTACATTCTATATTTAATTATTTTTTTTGCAAAGAAAATAGAATAAGTCATATAAATCATTTAAATTCACAAACCTTGAATGATATGTTTCTCTTGTTTAATTAAATTAATAGATTTTTCCACATGATATATTATCTAAAATGGCTAATGTGTGTGTGTGTGTATATTACCTAAAATAAAACTGCAAGCTATGTCCTGCGAGAAATAAAAAGGACGCTAAAACAAAAGTAAATAACTTCTTTTATTGTGCAGCCACAAATGAACATTCTACTATTTAGGTTGATTCTTATAGCGTAGCGGGAAATAAATACGAGGGATCAGCAATCCCTAAGGATCGGGTGTGAAGGCGATTGCGAATAACAAGAACCCTTCGTCTAGCGCGAGTCCTGATCCTGTTAACGGGATCATCCCGGCATCGTCGACGGAACCGTGAGAGAAAATTAGACGCATTTAGATTTCTTGTCGCGTTGCATGAATGTATTTTGACAGTTTGATTAAACAAGGGCAGATCGCGAATTTGTTGCTCACTGTGCAAGCTCATTTTTTGCATTCTGTAATAAAACATACTACGAGAGAATTATTTAATTATAAAATTATTATTATTATTATTAATCTTATAGTTGCTGTTGCTGTGTGTAATATAACTTATTGTAAAAGGACATCATATATATTAAAGATAAAAATTCATGCATATTAAACAATTCTTTAAGACATATTCTAAGAAAAGAAGCGATCACAATTGCAGGGTTTTTTTTTGTTCACAGTGAGACATTTATACTGTACGTTAGGGTGATTCTCAATATGCAGTCATGATATTTACATATGCATATCATTTATCGTATCACTAGGGAAAAGGCTCCACGCCGATAACATCCCACAGGACTCTCTATATATCCAAATCGCATTACCGTGCTGCCCATTTCGGGCTAAGCTGCACCCTGAACGATTTGATATGCGTGAGCTATAACTGAGTTAACAATCCGATATGACAGATGGTGTTTCATGCATACCGCATCTGATCCGACCCCGTTGCTAACTCGAATTGTTCTAGTCTCGACAAACGTCAAATGACTATGACCAATGTCACATTTCTGTTATATATAATGGATTGCGATTTTTTAATATGTTATACGATAAAAAGAAAAGTATGTGTGTCAGGAAAATAGTATTTGCATTTCGCAAAAATGTTAAATTATATAATAAAAATATTAAATTATAATATTCTTTAATCATCCACTCTCTGATATATTTATTATATTTTCTATAAAATAAATAAATAATTTATGATAATTGGAATAAATAAATTTAGTAAGCAAAATCCATACACGCGACAGCAGAGCGAACTTTGCTGCAATCTGTAAGAAAATCTGTTAATCATACTTGAAAAGGGGACAAAGAACACTCACAAGCATCACATTGCGGAATTGTTTTTTTTTTCGGAAACGATTTGCGAGGTCTCTTTCACCCTCGAATCACTTCGAAATCCTCGAAACGGCACGACAATCGGCATGTTTCTTCAATGTCCATCCGATTCCGCACGGCTATCTCCGATAATTTTACAGCGAAGAATAAACCGCTGCTCTCCTCGTAATATATATCGCCGTTTTCAAGGAAAAAAAAATTACCGAACATCTCGAACCGACTCGATAATTTTACAGCGAAGAATAAACCGCTGCTCTCCTCGTAATATATATCGCCGTTTTCAAGGAAAAAAATTACCGAACATCTCGAACCGACTGAGAAACGGACGAAAGTTTGAGCCATCGTGAGTGCGACGACCTTCGAAAAACGCGGTGTGCGCGAAAGTGCCTTTGCGAGTAGACGATAGTTACTTTTATGCTCCGTAATTATACATTCTTCTCTGACCGTCGGTTGCGAGTTTTAGGGTTGCATTTAGACTCCACGAAGCAGTGCGGCGACTCGTCGGCATTTTTGCACGCTTCTCCCACGATTCATACAGACGCCGCGGCGTCATTGAGTCGGAGAAAAGCTTCGGTTCGCGTTACAATCGACGAAAAAATCCTGACTTATTTGCAAACATTTAATAAATGTACACATAATTTTCTGAGATGACGAAAATGTGTGGTACAACGCCTCGAAAATTCGCTGTTGACGTTAAAAATACGCAATTACTTACAAAAAAAAATACAATTTTAAATATCTAAAAATCATAAGAAAAAAATTGGAAAAAATGAAAAAAACTGAAAAAATTTGTTAAAAAAAAAAAAAAAAATACAATATATACAGATTCATTCCCATATTTTTATCTCATATTTTCTATAATAATCTTTCTAGATATAGAAAAGCACATTAAGAGGGTAAAACTATTTAATATATATAAATTATTATAGGTATACTATATTATATACTAACTATTTAATATACTATAGTGCACTTATATATATTATTTTTTCAGTTACAAAGAAAAAATGTTGAGAGATTATACCAGAGTAATAAATACTAATGATACTGTTAAATCAAGCTTATGCGATATGAGTTAAAGAGAGAATAACTTGTAATTACAACTTAAACAATTGTAAGTATAAATAAAAATCACTTTTAAATTAAGCGTTTTTCTTTTCTGTTTATCTCTTTTAAAATACAAATCACGTAAAAGTTAATTTATCGCAAGGAAATTTTTATGTACCGTACAAAAATATTTATATAACTTGAGTGTTTAAATATGTAACGTGTTTCGTGGCTGATGAAATTGTATGCGAAATGTCTAGACAGAGTCTTCCACGAATTCTATTTTTTAATGATTCGCGGGAAATTTTGAAATCCGATGTATGTGCAATAATATCCGTTATCTTCAGATAGCGACGTTATCGATAAACGCGCCGAGGCGTTGCCACACGGTATACGACGATAATTATTAGTATACGAGCTACCCTGTACTTACGAAGGACCTATTATTAGTACAAACGCGTATTACCATCGAGTTCTCCGCTTATGGTCCGTAAGTGATTTCCACCATAAGCGTCCGAGGAAAGTATCGGTAAATTGAGTACTTGAGCACGAAGAAGACGTCAGCATGACAGCTCTTTCTTCTTACCTGTATTTAAGGTTTGTTTTAGAGTTCATTAGGTCATTTGCGTGCGCTTTCACTAACGCAAAACGCTCAATATTCTTTCGATGGAAAATTAACGTTCTTCTTTAAAGTTTTCCGCATTGTACGACGTGTTTCATGTCGTTGCATAGTTTTTTTCTTATATTTTTAGACGAATAATATGGAGTGATAATAAATGAATCGTTTGTCAAATAATCATATGAAATATATTAAGACAAATTAACGCGTATTAATGTCATTTTTATTCAATTGAACTAATGCAAAGAAATAAAATAAACTTTTCGAAAACTTGAAATATGATATGTAACAATCGTCTATCATTTTATGAAAAGTCTTTTTTGTTATACATTTTTATTTGAGAATGTATGTGTCATATGTCAAAACATTGATAAAAGCATGAAAATTTTGTAGACTGTTCTATTGTACTATTTCTTCTGAGTATCTGTGCAAAATCTGAGCACTATTCTCTTAACGATTTGGAAATTATTTAAGTTTAAAGTTTGTATTGATTCTTATGAAAAATCGCATATTGTGTAGCACTTATTGACAAATTTGACAAGGAAAAAACATTGCCAGCAAAATAAAAATTTTCACATATATTAACAAAACTCTAATAAATATTTGCGCAAAACTTAATTTAGATTCACTTACTCGTTTAAAAATTATTTACTAAAAATTGTTGCAAAATACTTATAGTAACTCAAAATCTTCCTGTAAATTATTCGTTTTTTTTTCTTGTAGGTGATTTCAGGGGATATTCACGATCAAAAGTTTTTGTCATAAATTAAGAAAAATATTAATTACAACTATTTTCTTTTATGAAGACGTTAAAAATCCTATTATTTTGTGATACTTTAATTCTTTTCATAATTCAGATTTATTTATTTGATTTTCCAAACAGTATAAATGTAAGAAATATATCTTTTTTTAATTTTGATAATTTTTTGCTATTATTATACAGTCAAAACATCTTTAATTGTTTTAACACATTGAATGCTACATAAGATTAATAGAAGAGTTGTTTTTTGCATTGGTTGTTACAAAGCTAATAGAATACTGGCTCATTATGCCGATTTTAATGCATTTGTGACTATCGTAATATTTCGTGCGCATGTTATGACTGTTTATTATTTATGTAAATACGGATTATCCTTCGGATTTCATCAATTAATTAATTCTGTCGGATTAGCAGTTTTCAGCATCAATTACGCAAATAGCACTATGATTTGTTGATATCGTTAAATGTAAATATTGAATGCAGCTGACTGCCCGTCGTCACTATGTGATGTTGTAAGAGCGGCAAATTATTATATGTTTAATATACATATTTGATCAATTTACTGTATTCAATAATATACCAGAATCACCTGATTCGCGCGATTCACCTCTTTAAACAGCATTACCGCATTTCATTAATTTAAATGGTATAATATTCAATTAAAACTCTTTTACGATTTCGTAATATATTTCAAGACATGTTTTTTTTTTCGCATAAACATTAACGCACAAAGAATCAATCAATCAATCAAGTTAATGCTTCATTTTAAAAGTTTTATGCGTCTCATATTTTTCTAAAATTAAGTGCCCTATTTCCATAGCAGCCAAACGATAACAAGTGCAAAAAGCAATTGTAAGAAATTACAAATTTAGAAAATAAAATGCACACATATGCGTCTTACAGAACACCCAGTTTCCAGATTAACGCATTGACTTCGGTTAGCCATCCTTTTTCGTCTAGCTTTCAGATTTCAAGGACGGAGCGGATGTATCTACGCTGTCCGGAAGGGTCACAGCGGCGAATCCGTAGATCGTGATTAATGGAGCGGGTCGAGCGGGATCTACGTGCCGACGAATCGAGGAGCGCTTAGCGTGAAATTTACCCGATGAATTGTTCTCACAATTATCATGATCTACGGGTTCTCGGGGATCCAAGAAACACGAAAGTCTCGAAGCAGTCGGCTAATCTCTGTTCGGCGAACCCTTCACTTTGGCACCCCCTTCCCACCCTCTCTGCCTCCCTGCCGGCGCGCGGTCTTCTCTTCCTCACAGCCGCTGGCATCACCCTTTCGGGGCACCTTCTCACCCACACCCACACCCGCGCGATACTTTTCGACGGGGAACGGTTTCGCCGACGCGAGAATCTCGGAAATTTTTAAGTCGATCGCGAAACTATAATTATCCTTTAGGCTATGCGCGGAGTATGCAGTGAGTAGGTGCGCGCCGACCTTCGCAACACGGTTGCCCGATATTCTCTCTCAAATTTTCCTTGAAATATCGTCATATATATCAAAAATAAATCAACAAGATCAATTTAAGGTAAAATGACGTGAAATGTTTTTATATAAGTTTTTTTTTTTCTCTTAACATCGTCATCGTCTGTTGGGAAGAAAAGGAATTGGTTACATGCCACTGGTTAAATGTTTCATTTTGCGATATTCTCGCGTGTCGATATTATTTTTTTGGCTAGCCGATGCAAGATTTTTTTTTTCTCCCGCTACAGAACCGCTTTTATTCCGCTTCGCGGACAGATTGATCATCGACGAAGACGGAACGCTGCTAGACACTTTCAAGTATCTTCCGAGATTGCTTCCCCACATTATAGAAGAATTTTGGATGTTCGTGCAAAGTGATTTATGAAGGATTTCTTGCCCGAGCTAAAAACCATTTTGACCGGTGCAACGGCAATCTCGGTCACGGTGATTTGATCAAATCAACCCTACGTTATTATCTGCAATTAATGAAAATTGCAAGGATTACCGCGTGAGTAATATCGTTTGTGATTTAGAGAAGAAATTTCATTTTAAATAAAGAAGTACGTCATAACTCAAACTTGAGAAGTTGTTTCATGATATTGCAATATATGAAATTTTATATTATATATTATTTTTATATTATATCTAAAACTTAAATTTTAAGTATTAATTAAATGTGATTAAACGTATTCTAATATTTATAAAGAAATATGTCAATGCCAAATCTCCATATCAAAATTCTCTTTCATCTGGTAATGACATAAAATTAATAATTTACGATTCTTGCTATTTATATATCAAACACTACGTTTTGTCTACATGATAAAATTTAAGCTTCAAATTGCAAGACTATCTCGAAAGACATCAAAATATTACATAAATCTAATTATTCAAGGATAACGCATATCTCTTTTAAAATTCTAATTTATTAAAAATCCGAATCTTTTTCTATCATAATTAAGCACAATTAATTAGAGGACATTAATCAGTCAAATCGATTATCTATTATCGAATATCCTCTTATAAAAGACTTGAGCTTTTAGCGGATTCGTGAATAAATCCGTCAGACCTTTTATCGTCTATTTTCCAAACTAGAATTAATCGTTGTCAGACATGGGAGCGAAAATGTTCCTTCTTCATTTAAAGAACGACGTCACGCGAGTGTGCGATGCTCAAATTAGGGTTATAATCCCCGTGCCATCTGATATAACGTCCCCCTCGTCGACCCGGTCACTATTTACCGATAGCATTTTAACCCTCGATTTGTCGTCAACAGCTTTCGAGTCCATTGGGAATCTCGCTGCATGATTTGCGGGAGCAACGTGTGCCGCCGCGTACCGTTACTTCGAAGTTGCGTGCATACCTGCATGTCTATTACAATTTTTATGTCAAAAGTTTAACATAAAATTTGAGATTACCGATCCGGTATAACATTGTGCAATTCTTTATAAGTAAGTAAAATTTGAAATTCGAAAGTCATGTTTACCTTCATGTTTGAGAATATAGATTTATCTCCCTCTGTTCGTGAAACTATTTATATATTGTATTAAAATGCAGTACATATTTTAAAGGCATTTTCGAATATAATTAAAAATGAAGGAGTGGCAAATTTTTACATATACAGTGTTTCAGGTCAGGTCAATGAAATTTCAGAATCTTATAGGAAATTGAATTTGGAACAAAAAAGTTCCTATAAACATAAGTCCGGAAATTCTTCGTTAAAAAGTTATAGCTAATAAATTCTCTGGAAGTAATTAGTTATGATCAAAATTTAATAAGAACATTTTTATATTTGCATTTGCATTGTTTGCACGAATGTAATGTTTACACAAAGACCATCGAAAGATGGTTTTTTCAAGTTTCTGGTTTTTTCGTTGTTTTGAACTTATTTTCTTTTGAGCGCCTTATCAGAATTAAATGAGATTGGTGCAATTTAATTTATTATTTAATTATCCATCAGATTTATTTCGTTACTTTTTTCAAGCGAATAAAGGGTTTTAAAGTTATTTTTAAAAATCATCAAAAAAAAACGTGATTTTTCGAATTTTTATTAGCTATAACTTTTTAACGAAGCGTTTCCGGATCTATGTTTATTCGAACATTTTTATTCCAAATTCAATTTCTTATAAGACCCTGATGTTCAATTGATCTGACCTGAAACACCCTGTATGTATTAGTGCATTTAATGATCAAAAAAAGATTATAAATTACCGTCACACAAATAAAACATGTATGCAAATTCTCGTCGCTGTCTCTGCCCTACAGTGTCACGCAATGCACAACGTCAAAATTGGGTCATCGTATATATAATACGAATGGAGAGGTGACACGTTGTGCGAACTGAAATAAAAAAGGAGGCGTGTCGGGGAGAACATTACCCACCAGGGACGCATTGTAAAGTGGCAAAGATATAGCCTCGGGCACTTATTAATATACAGCTACTCGGTAATTTCGACGTCTTCGGCATGTTCGATAGCTGTATTGTTTGGAAAGCTGAAAAGATGTGTGTGTGGTGTGTGTGAGTAAAGGTATTCACAAAATATTTAAAAAGATATTGGCTGTGTGTGTTGTGTGTATATGTAATATATTTTGTTAAATTGTCGATTAATTTCTGCAAGCTGTCATAAAATTGATAGCAATTAAGATAATACAATCATTATAAACATAGATAGAGAAGCACACTACTTATATATAATGTACAGGGTGGTAAAAAATTAATTTTTTACCACCCTGTACATACAACTTACGATGAGTGATGATAGTATAATATGTGTAATAATAATTGTACATTTATTGTATCAATAAATGTTCATTTAACTTTAATCACATAAATATATATGTCTCGCGTATATATAATAAAGATCCTTTATAAGTTATACATGTAATAATGAATTTTTGCAGTGTACACTCTTAACATGTATATAAATGCGAGTATTTATTCAGCAATAATGAACTTGCTTGTTTCTTTCTTTATGCACTAAAAATGATATCAAATAAACAGGACAGTTTTATTCGAAGCCTACAATTATAACTGGATTGAAGGGATTAAAACGTTATATTTGATATAATGCGAATACATCGCGGTGTTGTCGCCTCCGAAATTGCATCGATCCTTCCGGAGCGATAGTCACGACCAGTCGGGATATTTTGATAATTCCCTTTTTTGTGAGAGCGCGCGCGTGTAACGCGGAAGAGATCAAAGGCTTGCCAGTAGCACCTGTCCTCTATCCCCGTCTTGTCATCCAGCGGGACTGCGCCAGGGGGCTGGAGAACCCAATGAACTCTCTCTTTCCGTGCCTCCGTTTCTCTGACGTTCTCTCCCTTTCTCTCTCACATCCACCCTCTCTCTCTCTCTCTCTCTCTCTCTCTCTCATTTTCTCTTTTTCTCTC
>NW_021849582.1:524376-525308 GCF_003651465.1 Formica exsecta | reverse complement strand
TTTCCCTCCGCATGGCTCGTCACAGCTACACGCGCGCGCACAGCTTGATCAGGCTCTTCGCTGGGCTGCGAGAGATTGTCTTCCTTTCGTCGTACTTTGTGGCCCCTGTCCGACGATCCCTGGATTAAATTGCAATTATCTTTATTGCGAGCGCGGTCTCCCTCGACTCCGCCGCTGTGCTATACAAAATAACGAAGAGCTGATGATTTTCGGATCGGAAGGTGCGCGAAGCTCGACGCGAGATGCGATCCTCCGGCAGCCTCCGGTGTCGCAGGTCGGTGGAGGGCTCTCTCGCAGTTCTCTCCTTGTCGGAGAGGCAACGACTCGGCGGAAGTGGTAAATTGCTTTTAAGCCTTTCTGCCTCTCTTGCATCGCTCGCTTGATTGATAAGATTATAACGCGCCGCGAATCGAATAAACGAGCGCGCTCGTATTTAAGAGAGAAAGAGAGAGAGAGAGAGAGAGAGAGAGAGTTTTGGTTACCGTCTTGTCATCGTTGTCTTCTTATTGCATGCGGATATTAAAGCGCATCTAGTTTAAAAGTACGCAAGCTTCTGATTATAGGCACTGGCGAATGATATACCACTCGAAGCGTCAGATAGAAGATAGTATAAAGGGAATAACAGCAGCCAGTAATTATGTGTGCTAAGAGAAAGCGATATTGCGGTCTTGATTTTCGATACAAATACGAGAATTGTTAACGCATCATTTTAATGTGTAGAAAATTGAAATGTTCTGGCTGCAATATCTCTATGTTTGTCATAATTTTAATATTTAATAATAATTGTTATCAGTGTTTATTACACACAGAGTTTATATATTATGTTATTTATATACTAACATGTTTATTTTCTTGTATCAATAATTGAGTTATGTGTTTGTTTCGAAAACATTCGTAAGATTCTTGTTTCAATATCATCACTTTATATATAT
>NW_021849582.1:506744-520675 GCF_003651465.1 Formica exsecta | reverse complement strand
GAAATTTGTAATATTTGTAATTTCAAAACTGGAATTGCATTGCTATAGTAATGTTATTACATAAAAATTGCAAAAGTAAATTGAAGCGTATTTGCAATATACGATATATATATATCTCATTGAAATTTGTAATTTCAAAACTGGAATTGCATTGCTATAGTAATGTTATTACATAAAAATTGCAAAAGTAAATTGAAGCGTATTCACATGCGTTGCAATATACTTAATCGTCATTAATGATGCTTAAGTTTAACAATAAATTTTAACAAGATAAAGAGTTGTCAACGTGCAGTATATTTTGCATATAAAATTATACAAACAGGTTTTTTTTTATTGTAAAAATAATAAATTTTATATTATATATTTTTACTTGTTCAAAAATATATTTACTTCTTAATTCAATAAGCCTGGTTCTAACTTAAAACGTACTCGCACTGTATTAAACGCACAATACGCATTGTAAACGCATTGTATTGCCGATATGTAGTGTACGGCAAGAGATACATACATGCGGTTTGGAATACCGCGTGATGCACCGAGGAGTCCAAATAACTCCAGCGAGCATAAGTCATCCGTAAGGCCCGAGGGGTCACGGGCCGGGTACCCTAGAATTATCGCTAAACGTTATTGCCTAGGCTCTATAGATCTTGCGTATAAAATGCTAGGTTATCGTTGACGCTTACGTATGGCTAAAAGCGAGGGTGGACCACTGGCGGCGAAGCCGCCAAAGTCTAGACTTTTGCTGAATCGCATTTTGTTAACCGTCATTTCGTACAGCCGATTTAACGACGCTTTCCGGCTCGCGTGATTCGCTATAACTTTAGACTTTAGACCGTCGCATTTCTATTGAAGTTTATATTTAAATCGGGCACGAACTTATGCAATCACCTGATATCTCTCTCGAAGAAAAAGATTGATCGTAATAAAAATGCGCTAAAATTTATATAGAAGTATTTTTTCAAACAGGAATTAAAATCACATCGCATTTACAATCCAGCTAAAAAAGAACATTCTTTATTTTATATTGCAACTTATCAGGAAGAATTAAAAGTCCCCTCGTAATCAAATTCGCCGTTGGAAACGAGTTTTTGAATTAAATTAGATTCACGAGAAAGAGAGTTTTGTATCAACATTAAAACGTGCACACAGAAAAATATTATTCTATTGCTAAGTAAAATGATTACTCAGTTTACTTTACTTCTTTTAAGTAATAGTTATCTTTAACAAAGAATATTTTCGTAATAATAGTCTTAAAATAGACTTGTCACAAATTTTAGAAATACTCATTATCATGTACTCAAAACAAGTAAATATTTTCTTTTGAAGAATATTATAAAATTTTATCGAAGAAAAGTCAGATATGGTTAATTTAATGTAAGAAAATTTATTAGATCAGAAAAATTTAATGTATTTCTTTCAATTATATAATTTAATATTCTTGATTGAAATATTATATTTATTAGGATTCAGAATATATTTTGAATAAATTTGATGCTTATGATAAACTTATGATAGATTTGCGGATATATGAACTTTTGAAATACTTGAAACAAGTAATATTTACTTGTATATAGTATGTATTTTTCTGTGTGTGAGCATATAAATGCGAAATTTTCGCCAGAAAACAGAAAACTTTGAAAATTAATTCTTTTTGATTATTTTTTATACATTAATTTTTTATGCACGCGATGATTTATGATGTAATATTAAATGTTGATACATTCAGAGTATTTATGATGCGAGTGTTAAGTTGCTTTCTGCCAAATCATTCATTTCATGCCACGTTTCATTTAGATGTTATATGTACAATAAGCCGTACCCTTCTCGAGAAGCTACGTCTTATTGCTCGAGACACTTGTGCTTCATGTCCTCATGTAAATCTTTGTATTACGATTCTTATATTTGGACGTCTCATTTATTTAGACACTTGTATGCTCAATGCATTCGTGTCCTCGTGGAAATCTTTACGGGATTTTAATACCGGATGATATTATCATTGCCCGCTACGCTGATGCTTTTAATAATCCGTTCACGATGGAGTTGTGTTTCCATTTCCCGCGCCATATGACGCGACATTAACTCGTTTTTATCTTTTTCCAAAAGACATAATGGTTCGGCGAGTCGTAGCAAAAAAAGAGGGAGAGGAAGAAAAAAAAAGAGATAGAAACAGAATATGTGAAAGAGAGAGAAAGAGAGAGAGAGAGAGAGAAAGACGGAGACACGAGGAGAGCAACAGATAGAACAAAAACCGAGTGAAACCAGGCGCTTTGTTGTTGCACGACAGTGGTTGGAGGGTATAATTCATCGTTGTAACATATTCTCTCTCCCCCCCTCACACTCTCTCTCTCTCTCTCTCTCTCTCTCTCTTTCTCTCTCGTCGTATACCGGCACAAAGGTCAAAGCTGGCCTGGACTGGTCTCGGCAACGCGTTCAGAATTACGATATTTTGAACAACGGATTTGGCTGTTCGTCTCTGTGTATGTATTGTATGTGTTTAATGCGTGTGTGTGTATGCGTGTGCGCGAGCGTTCGTTACTTTTCGAGCGACGTGTCAATACCAGACGATTTCTGTCGGACAGGAGTCGTCACACGGCACAGCGCGCGCTATTACCCATGTAGCCATCATGTCGATATCTCTCTCTCTCTCTCTCTCTTTCTCTCTTTCTCTTTCTCTTTTTTGCGTATAACAATGCGTGATCGATACTCGCAACGAAGGCCGGGTCCAATCGCTTTTCCGCGTACGCAACTTGTTGAGAAACGGTTAAAGTACCGCGCTTTTAACGATTTTATTTCGCTTCGCGTTGTAATAACTAGATGACCACCGAGTTTGATCTGAAACACGGCTATACTCATCCCTGTATCATTTCTACGATGATGTTACAATACATGGATAAATAAACACGTGCTCTTCGAAAACTTTAAGACTGTAACGACAATTTTCAACTGAGTTTCAAGTGATTTTTATTCCATGTCTTAACTGTACGTAATATTATTGGAACGTCGTGTCTTTGCACTGAGAATGAAAAACGCGTATTAATCTATTACGTTAATCCTTCTGCCATGGTGAAAGTAAGGGGTTTCTCATGGAACGTATGAACGCTGTAACCGAGAGGGACACGCTGACTGATTGTGGTCGCGACGATCTTGACGTCCTGCGGGGAAATCTGTCGCTTCTCGTCTGGATTTATTTAAAAGAATAGAATCGATTTTCGTATCATTCGTTTCGCAGGGAAGGATCATCCGCGTGGTTCCAATCTTTAATCTTCGCAACGTGTCATTTATGTATGGTTCTAGTTTCATGTTAAACTTGATCAATCATGTAGTTCCCATTTCTTTAAATGTTATAACTTCTTTTTGTTAAAACAAACATTTTATTTTATAAAAAAAGATTTTAAAGAAAGCTTTATATACGGTTATATTTAACATACCTATAGATGCATCCAGCACTTATTGTTAGATTCATTTGCAGCTCACGATACTCAAGAGATTGAAATTTTTTATATCAAATTTTTGAGATTGTAATGAGTATACAAAATTTACAAACATGTTTCAGAGAAGAACTATCTTTTTATTTATTATTTTACAATATTTAATTTATAAGATTTATAAAAAAAAAATGATACAATTTTTCTAGAAAATATATGAATGGCGTCAACGAAATTTGACCAAAATATAAATAGAATGTGATTGAGTTATTTAAACAAAAAATTAAAATATGCATCAATATTGGCTACGTTATATAAAAAATAAGCGAGTTATGTTATTTAACAACGGATTCGAACCCATTATGTGGCTTTACTTATATAATACTTGACAACAGGATGCAACGTGACAATTTGATCTGCTCAATAATGTACACACTAGCGCTTTAATTCAAGCCATCTCTCTCCGCAAGCTTCGCGTAGATATCTCACAGCGCATTAAATTCGCCGCCAACGCCAGCGCATCGCCGGCAACGTAGAACGGAGTTTGACGAGCTATTAATTTATTGTTTCAAATTATCAAATAACGGTCTTCCACGAAGCGGAGATTACGGCGCGTAGGTTCGCTTTGCGGTGCACCGGACCGTGTGATTACCGAAGTTCGGAGGCTATGGTGCCTCAGACATTTCGTGGGCGCCATTCGCTTCAGCGGACAAAGCTACGAGAAAGAGAGAGAGAGAGAGAGGGAGAAAGAGGGAGAAGGAGGAAGAGAGAGAGAAAGAGAGGGAGAGACAATGAGAGAAGATAGGAGAGAACCGGCGCAGTGCCGGTAACAGATCTCTCCATCAAATTGCGTGCGCGAAAACTCCCACGATTTTTGGCCACGTAATTATTACCTGTTGTAAAGCCGCCAACCGCGTCGGAGATCGTCAAAAGAAGAGTGCTGTCGATTCGAGCGTGTCCACGGTAGCGCGAGAGGCCCCTCTTGTGCTCTTACGCAAGGAGAAAGCCTCTTGTCGATTCAATGTCATATGCAAGGATTCCGTACAAGAACGAATCAAACGTCATGCATAGCAGGCAGGAATCGCTACGAAATCTTTAAACGTGTGATATGGCTTTGGATTTTTCCGGAGTGTTTGTATTTTCAATCTTTTTACGTTTAACTTCGCGTTTACGTTTTGAATTCTGTATCACACACGCGATATTTCGACATAAATTTTAATTTTTTTTTTTTTTTTTTATGGAATTTTAAATTATGCCTCACGATATATTTACTCTGTCTCATATACGTATATCTTATCTTTACCTCGCTCGCGGGAATATAAGAGAGCTAACGATAAGTCGCGCGAGAAATATAAAAATGCCTCTTCAATGAATAAATATATGCACGATATAACAATTCCGGTCTCTTCGACAAATGTATACGCGCTTCGCTCTATTACATCGTATTTGAAGCGAGAATCGAATTGTTATTCCGATAAATAATGTGTCGCGCCATCTCGTAACATTCGTTCAATCGGTCGAGGGGGATAGCAATTTTATTAAGCCTTTGGCGAATCAATAGGCGCCGCCGATCGGACGCGGAATAAGCGCGACGCGAATTTGACGGACGCGCTACGGCCGACGGACCCCGCCCGATTTATTTACGAAGAGGAGAAGGAAAATGTAAAATCAGGATTCCGACAGATGGCTCGAATCTCAGACCCCGGGCCGTGAATACGGCGGGCAGCGTCGCGCGGGAGAGGGGCACCCGCTCCCGACCTCACGATTTTACGCCCCCGGGGTATACCGCCGATGGAAAAGTTGCGCTCCAGAGTACTCCGCTCTGTTTTTTTGGACCCGTTGGAATCGTAGCAGCTCTCGAAATTTCCCGAAACACCCCGCCAACCCGCCCACCTCCCCTCCGTTACGTCGTAACATGCTTCTCGCGTTTGCCGCGTACAACCTCTACACGAGAGTTACTTATCTTATTTATTAACCGGTTGCGCATTCTCTCCGCACAGACGTGTGCGTGCATCCGTGTTACGTCAATCTCAAGGGTTGCCGAAGCCTTTATCTGATATAATTTGTCTGAATAGAGATTTCTGCAAATTAGAGTTTGTAGATTATTCCGTTAAAATTAAACTACGCATGCCAATTATAATAACGTTTTTAAACAGAGAAATATATATTTGTAGAAATGGCATGTACAAATCGTTTTTATTTTATTTTACAATAAAGTAAAAATTGTTAATAATGAGGCAAAAAATTTGAAAGTTTGAATTAATCTCGAATAATGATTGTATACATTACAGCTTTTATTTATAACATTTTCTTTAGTAAACGATAATAAAATATATATAGTAAAATTATTGTGATATATTGACAGACAGAGACAGAGGGAGAGAGAGCGAGAGAAAGAGAAATATGGAACATAGTGAAATAGACAAAGTTTCGCTGGAAAACTGATATAAGTACAGAGTACACGATTGGTAAAGAATAATGCAAGTTTTGAACATTAAATTGAAAGAGAAATCATCTCGTGTAAGTGTTATCAAGATTTTCTTCCCTTCGCGTGCCGTTTTTTCACAGAATCTTTCTTCATTTAATGCACAAAAAGATACTCAATTACCAGCAAAGTTTTACAAATCCATTCGACTGAAGACAAAGAACGGTACTCTCCATCGCTTTTTTGCCAATGTATTTATCCGGAATTAAAAGAAAAGCGTTTTTCTTACGCTCCCGCAGTTTAAAACTTTTTCCTTTTAAAGCCGCGCTTTACCTCTCGTCTCGTCTCGTTGAGAAATAAACGTCCGCGAGACAGGTCGGAGAAAAATACCGGTTATATCCGAGCTTTGAGAAAGTTTGCTATTAGTTACAATGAAAAGAGTTGTTTTTGCGCCCTAATGGTCGAGATTAAATCGTATATAACTTGCAACGCGGAATATATAAATCGATCAGCGCAAAAGTTACAGTCGTGGGCGAGGCGCGGATCTTTCGCGAAACTCGATGAACAAAATTAGCGACTGTGATCTGAGTGCTCGTGATTTTTTATCGTTTACGCGACGCTTCTTATACTTATCAAATAATTTTGCCCGTTATCGAGATGTTGCGACACGTAATAATGCCAGTGTTTAGACTCTACTTGTGGATATTAATAAACGATGTAATATATAGTTTCCCGCGAAACAGGTTTAGTAAAATTAACGATAAATCGAAAGGAAGGTCGGATACTTATTTGGAATTAGCGTGTTGTCAATGTTAGACATGAGATAGCCATACTATTGAAAAAAATACTAGCTACTAGATATTAAGCGCGAATAAAACGTCCAGGATACATGAGTGGATGTTAACTTGCAAAATTTCTAATTGAAACAGAGTTACTCTTACTGCCAATACGACCGAGCTATCATTATGTAATTCGCGTAATAGCATCTGTAGGCAGAAACTGTCAATCACGAATGCTCATTTTAATGAGATATCTTTTTCGTAGTTAAGATAACTACTTCTACGAGAAGAGAAAACAGCGGCACAGAAATCTTTTTGAAATCCGCAAGCTTATGCAACCAGCTATTTTAATGCAGATAAAAATTTGTTTGTTATGATAGACAATATTGTATCGCATTCTCAAATCATATTTAAGGAGTGTCGATTAATCGATCGATATATGATGAAAACGGACAGATATATTAGATAGTTTTTATTTTAAATCAAAATTGACAGTGCTGTCAATCACGACTCATGGCCATAGCAAGTCAAATCATCAATTTTAAATCAGGATAAATCAATATTATGTGAAAGTTATTTTGATTAACTTCTAAAGCTATTCTTAGCTTTTTTATATAATATAAAGTACATGTGTGATGTAACAAAAAATTAGATAATGTAAGTTTGAAAACGGAGAAATTAAATAATTGTAGAAAAATGAAATAAAAGGCGAAAAAGAAAAATTTTCAATAACATAATAAGATAGTTATTTGTGCGAGAAAGAAATATCCAATTGTTCGTATCGTTTGTATTTCCGTCGTAAAGTAAACCGCGAAGTTCGCATGAAGTGGCAAATGAAATAACGGCGGTTCGTGCTTCTTTCGCGGAACAATGGTCGAACTAGCAGAAACACACGCTTGTCCTTAACTACGTATCATGCGGATATGCGGCTGGTGTAACTGCACGGTATGCACGTAGAGAACGCGTGGCGGGCGAGCGTATAAACAATGCAAGTATCTAGCGAGAAAGGGAGAGAGAGTGAGAGAGAGAGAGGGTAGTTCGAGCACTTGGCACGTAGGGCTCCCCGCGAGCCAACGTCCAATTACTAGTTGGGCGCGTATCTTCATGGGGGGTCCCATACGCAATTGTTGTATTTCGCTATTGTTCCGCCGCGTGATTGGATCCATTGTTTTTGCTCCTTGTAATTATCAGCGAGGGAACCCTCAAAAGGATCCACATCTCGCAAGTTGCCTCTTCTCTCGATTGTCCGCGCGATCGCGGACTCATCGACATTATTTAACGAGCAGTAAAATCGTTTTTTCGCACCGATCTCCCTTAGAAATTCTCAAAAAGCTAGTGTAAAAAATATAATCGTATTCTGCCCGGAGAGAAGAACAATGTGTCACGCCGACGGCCATTGAAATTGTAAATATTATGCCAACGTGAACCCATATTACCGTAATATCATGTGTTTGATGTTAGATTTTTCCTATCCGTAACATCAATCAAAGTTGTTGCTATGGTGAAGGTAATATCACACATGTTGAGGGTGCCCCAGGCATGTTGTGTACTTTCTCTCGATTATAGATACTAGAGAGATTAAACTAAGAAACGTGTCATTTATTTCAATGTCGGGGCATCACTAGATTTTAAGATATAAGCAGTGGAAAATTATATACAAGATTTATCAAAGAAAATGTTTAAGTTTTAAGTTTTTAAAGAGAGAGATAAATATATAAATTAATCATAAAAAGTTATTACTTGTTTAATTTTAATAATGGTGGCTATAGCAGATTTTTTAATCGTCATCTGATTATGATCAATAAAAATCAATGAAAATAAGGGTCGGGAATAAAAAATATTAAATATGCAATGCATTTTTAAACACGTTCTATCTTTTATTTTTTTATCAGAGGTGATATTTATATTTAGAATCGTAAAAATAAATCTGAAATATATTATAAGTTTTATATTGGTACTATAATAATATAAAATAAGTGTAGAAAAATCATTTTATTGATTTATATATTTCTCGCTGCCATCATCAAGTATCTATTTAAAGCGTGAATTAAAGACAAGTAATTAATATTTATTATTATGGAATCAACTATGGAATATATGAAATTCAATGTTGACCAAACATGTTATTGCTTTTAACTCTTCCAAGTTTCAAAAAATATGTTGACCGGAGAGTCAGATATGTTTTTTTCGCATATTATTTGACTTTGTTTTAAGCAAGGTAAACCGCCGATACGATCCGCTCTATCGCAAAAGCATATTTTCGGTGCCTACTTTTTATGCAGTGGCAGTTAAAAAAGAGCTTGTAGAATGTATCTGGAAAAATGCAGTTTCTGCAATCTATTCTAGCGATATGCTGTTGTTGCGTTTTCGTGGATAAATAATTTCTCGCGGATACGGAATGTCAAAATTTCGTTTACCACTATATCAAAGAATTTTTAATTTGCATTTTAAATTTAAAAACATACGTTTTCACGATAAATGTGTAGGCGCCGCGAAAATATTGTTCTGCAAAAATCTGTTGCAGAATTACTTTAAATATTATTTTAGAAAATATTTACTGAATCAGACCATAACTTTTATCGATCATAATCAGACACATACGATAAATAAAAAAATCCGCTAGCCATCTTTTCTGGCATTAAACAAGAAATAAATTTTTATGATCTCTGTTTATATACATTTATCATTTTATTTGATAAACATTTCAATTTTTCGTGATTTACAGCTCAAAATATATGTACTGACAGTGAGATTAAAAACGCAAATGGCATGTTTCTTACTTTAATAGTTGCCAAGAAGTTTTTAAAAATAACAAAAAAAAAATATAATAATATGAGAGTTTATATTGTTGAAATCTCGAATCAAACTTTGATTTGCAATGATTTAATTTATATTTATCGATTTCTTTTAATTGATAATTATTTCAATACCAAATAACTCTCTCTAATTATTGTTTAAATAAATTTATAATAATCCAATATTTATTGCAAGCTCTTTTCAGAAAATTTATCCGAAAATCTTTTCAACTTGTCCATTGTCTCATTTTTACCTTACCTTGCGAGCAAAGCGAAGAAAAGTCGTTCTGGCGACTTGTTCACGATGCAATCGTACGTAACCGAAATTCTGCGGTGCGACACTCACTCCGTATCACATTTCCTTTCCGCCTGAGGCGCCATAGTGTATTATACGTCCACGTAGAGAATAAAGATTCTTTGACAAAATTCTCCCGAGGGACCCTCTTTAGGGACGGCTATATGGCCACCAGGAAATGACTGAACCGCGTTAGGATATTAAGTTATGTTAAAGGCGTCTCTCCCTGTCTCTAAGAAAAATGTATGTAGGTCCTCGCGGACCTACGATCGAGAGAATCCTGCTGGCTCAGGGCGATTGCAACTGAATCATTGAACTATTTTAGTATTTCCCAAAATTTTGCTTCTTCTTGTATTTCGTGTCATATATAACAGAAATTTTTTTCTAAACGTAATAAGTTTGAAGAAATTGAGTCCAGCATACATTCACGTCCAGCGAAGAATCAATATTTAATATAATTATTTATAGTATATTTATATTAATTTTCTTATTCGATATTTTTATTTTCAAATTTCGATTAAATTCGATTATTATTAAAAGTTTTATGTAACGCGATATACAATGTATTATGCGCAAAATCTTTGTGTCTCAAAATCTTTTATGTATTGCTCTACGGCGTAGAGTCCATGTTGATTTTGCAGTCTGATAAGAACGTAATGAAATAAAAATTTCAATAAGTTTACAATTGTATATGTATATGATAAAAAGAATATACACAGCAATTCACAGTGCAACGAGTTTCTTCGATATCCGAAGTATGTTAAGGCAGTTAAAGAAAAGAAAGATTGCAAAACAACGACGTATATTTCCACATCTATCTATTCTGGCTAACTGGCGTAACTAAATAATTATCCAACGACTCTCGAATGCAACCGCTGGGCCTATATTTTACGGTCATGCTTCGCGTAACCGGCGGGACTTGCAAAAAGGCGAGAAATATCAATAATAAAGATACGAGAATAACCATAACGTCAGTTCCTCGGAGACCGGTCGTTGGCTGTAACCAATGAAGACGTAAACCCATGTCCGCGCGTAATTTAGAGTTCTTAAGTCCCAGTAGGTGGTTGGCCACCACCTGGGGCTCGAAACACCTTATCGCGCCCACGGCTACTACACCCCATCCCTCCGCTCCTCTTTCTACAGTCAACCAAAATCTGAACAGCAATACGTCCAATTATATTCCGATATTAGCCTAATATCGTGGCTATATAATATGAATACTGTCTGCTTATTATCTTATATTACATCAAAATTTTTTTTTATATTATATTTGGAATTTTCATTTTGTCTTTGAAATACTTATTTGTTGCAAAATCAATGGTGATATTATAAACGTTAACCTTTTTATTTTAAAAAGAGCCAAAAAAATTAAAATTAACTTTACCAGGCTCATAATAAATTTAATTAATGTCATCAATGTTACTCTAGTCAACAGTGATACTCTGTATCTTAAACATGTAATATATTTGATTTACATTGTTATCCCATGCGCAGAGAAAATTTATAAATGTCTGTATTGTATAAGAAAAATACATAATTTTTTTATTTTATCGTATAATACAATTTTAATTTTATTAATATCGTAAATTTTTCCGTCTCATTTAAGATCAAAATATTATATAAGGTACGATTTTGTATTTCTTTATCTGTATTTTCTTTTTAATACCTTCGGCCAAATTCTAGATGCGTAGGTCACGCACGCTCATGGAATGAGGTTGTCTTACAAAGGCTGCCGTGCTCGGAGATCGTACTACGCGTATTAGTCGACACGCGCGGACATCGTCTAGAGGGGGGAAAAAAGGTTCCTCTCTCGCGGCGGCTTTCGTGAGAGGACAACGTTTGCGCCCCAGGGTCAGGATGGTCGCAGCGAGCGGTCAACTGGGGCCTGATGCCGCGGCCGACATTCGACCTGACGCTGGTGCATACGCCGCGCCCATTACTTTCAATTTATGTTCCTCGCGATCCTTAAATCGGCAAACTTTCGGGGACCGCCCGCAAGGCTCTTCGAAGCGCCACTTAGATATACAGGGTGTTCATTGCGTTCATTGCGGTTTCGTCTTGGAGAAATTCCTCGATTAATTTGGAATCTTTGTAAAAATTAGTTTAACTATACTATTTTTTTTTAGAATTTTTTAATAAATAAATATTAGACAACTTTATAGGTAACAAAATAAAATTTCTTAATTATTAAGACTTTAATTTCAATGACAGAATTTTTATCCAATTTCGGATAGATTGTATATTTTGAAAAATTCTTCAAAGATAAAAGATAAGACGCAATTTTCTTTATCCCGTTAAAATTTATATTTCAACACAAAGTTAATGCTAAAGTGCATGTGTGAGTGAATATTGAGTATTGATAAATTGGTTAATAAACCCAGCACAAAACGTCCTCAGGATCATCCTGAATATGTCCAGGATGGTTCAGGATATTTGTAGGATGTTTTAAGATATTATTATAAATATATTTTATGAAAATTTAATATGCATACATGATTACTTTCGGTTATGTAGGCTATTTAATATAATTTAGAAATTTTAAGTATTGTAATAAGTATTAATGTCCTATAAATGTCCATTGGATAACTCCTGGATGTCTGTAGGATATCTGCCCTGTCTATTATATTGGATGTCCTTTGGATTTCCAGAGGATATATACATGTGCAATTAATTGTTAACATTAATTTCGTTTAATATTAATAATTGAATTTGATGCGCACATTTTCACATATTCAAAATTATTGTTTATTTAATATTTCATGAGAAATGTTACTATGCGCAACATTCCATAAACTTTACAAAAAATAGTATTCAACCGCTAGTTCGTTTGTTTACCGCTATGCGACGCGCAAACTCGTATTTGAGATTTGGTCATGAGAATTATATAAAGCTTGCAAAGAGCAACTAACAGGAAATTAAAAATATAATTATTTTTTATCAGTTCAATTTCTGATGCAATCCCAACATAGGGAATTCAGATTCAGATATTGGATTGTTTTGAAAATATTACACATAAACCTAAAATATTTATGTACAGCACGAAAACCTCAAATATTAAAGAACGTGAACTATTTTTAGTATTAGATTTTTAGTATTGGTAGTAAATAACAGAACGCAATCTTAATTTATATTTAAATTTTAGAATTTGTTCTTTTTAACGTGTGAAAAATATCCCTAACATATCCTATAGAAATCCTTAAGGTGTTCCACAGGATCTCCCTGGATTCTCCAGAGGCTAGTGTATGGCTATCATTTACTCTTCCTCAGGACATCCAGAGGAGATCCGAGGATTAAAATAGGATATCCTCAGGATATCCTACATGTATGTCCTGGATGCCCTTTGGACGTCCTAAGGACATCCTTGTGCTGTCTGGGAAATATATTGATGATTTTTGAGTTTCGACTTATAAATTTTGTATGTATGTGTGTATATGTAAAGAGATTCTTGTATACATAATAAATGCATATGCATGGGCAATTGGTTAAATATATTCAAAGTTGTTTATTCAAATATTAATATTTGTCTTTGCATTTTTATTTCGAGGCAATAAATTTCTGATATTTTCATAATTTATAATGATGTTATATGTTCACATAATATTCTTATTAACTTTAATATTTGTAATTTTTTTAAATATGTTATATATAATAATTATCAAAATTGAGTTTAAATAAATAAGTTTAGATAACAATTAATAAGCATAAATAATAAAGAATATTATTTTATTCTTGCATTTGTTATTATTAAAAATCCATTACCTCGAGAGATAAAAATAAAAAATAGTTTAATTCATCGATCCGCAACAGCGGAGTTGTAGTACAGCATATTGCTCCGTTAAATGCAAATATATTCAAATTAAAACAGTGTCTAAAATAATTAAATCTCTAAAAAGATAATTATTACGCTTATAATTGATAATTTTTCATTCATTCTTTTTAAATCAAGTAGTTAAAAAAAAGTACCGAAAAACATTTACCGAAGTCTCTTCGCTACACATTTATAAAATATGTAATAAATGAGAAAATGTATAATTATTATATAATTTAAATATAATTAAAAAGTTACTATACCAAAAATAAATTAACGGTTTCACAAATAATAATTAATAAATTAATTAAGTTATAAATTGTTTACCTCATGGTTGCTCCATCATCGCCTAATGCCTCCCTGGGTCTCCTTCTCCTCTCTTGTTATGCTTTACTGCTCCTTCG